>NW_028261384.1:130721400-130863900 GCF_051295495.1 Thamnophis sirtalis
TTTAATTCACTTAGTTAGTTTGCCGCTCGCGTAACAAGATAACAGGAACAAGAATAAACATGAATAAGAATACAGGACATGAGTGCAAATATATGGGGACACTAGGACAGGAACGGAAGGCACGCTGGTGCGCTTATGCACACCCCTTAAAGACCTCTTAGGAATGGGGTGAGGTCCACGGTAGATAGTTTAAGGTTAAAGTTATGGGGGTTTGAGGATGTAACAACAGATAGCTCAAGCCAGCATACACAGCCTCCTGTTTTCCCCACAACCACCACCTTGTGAGATGAATTGGGCCGAGAGAGAAGGACTGATCCAAAGTCATCCCACCTATTTTCATGGTTAAGGTGAAACTAGAACTCCCAATCTCCTGGTGATCAGCCCAAAGAAACCCAGTTAAGAGGGGACTACAACTCCCAGTCTCCTGATGATTGGCCCAAAGTCACCCAGCTGATTAAGAGGGGACTAGAACTCCCAGTCTCCTGTTGATTGGCCACAAGTCACCCAGCTGACTAAAAGGGGACTACAACTCCCAGTCTCCTGGTAATCAGCCCAAAGTCACCCAGTTAAGAGGGGACTACAACTCCCAGTCTCCTGGTGATTGGCCCAAAGTCACCCAGCTGATTAAGAGGGGACTACAACTCCCAGTCTCCTGGTGATTGGCCCAAAGTCACCCAGCTGATTAAAAGGGGACTAGAACTCCCAGTCTCCTGGTGATCAGCCCGAAGTCACTCAGCTAAGAGGGGACTACAACTCCCAGTCTCCTGGTGATTGGCCCAAAGTCACCCAGCTGATTAAGAGGGGACTAGAACTCCCAGTCTCTTGGTGATCAGCCCGAAGTCACTCAGCTAAGTGGGGACTACAACTCCCAGTCTCCTGGTAATCAGCCCAAAGTCACCCAGTTAAGAGGGGACTAGAACTCCCAATCTCCTGGTGATTGGCCCAAAGTCACCCAGCTGATTAAGAGGGGACTACAACTCCCAGTCTCCTGGTGATTGGTCCAAAGTCACCTAGCTGACTAAGAGGGGACTAGAACTCCCAGTCTCCTTGGTCCAAAATCACCCAGCTGACTAAGAGGGGACCAGAAACTCCCGGTCTGCTGGTGATTGACCCAAAAATGGCTTTTATGACCAAGGAAGGACGTAAACTCACGGTCTCCTAGTTTCTAGCCTGGGCCCCTTAACCACTAGACCAAACTGCTTTCTGGGCTCAGAACCGTCTCACAAATGCTACAATTCGGTAATGTTCGACTGGACATGGCAATCTTCTCCCTCACCCTTTGTTTTCAGGTGTGACAAAGGGTCTTCCTTTGACTTTTCAGGCGAAGAAGCCAACATTCAGGGTTTGTCTGATTATAAAGACACACACACACACACACAGACAGACAGACAGACAGACAGACAGACAGACAGACAGACAGACACACACAAACACACGATGCGGATCCCTAAAAGTGAAGGCATCTCTGGAAACACGGAAGGTGATGGGGAAGGGAAAACCTCTCCTTAGGGCCCCAACAGGAAGCAGTTGCTGGAGCTAAGCAGCCACCATGAGAAAGAGTCGGCTAAACAGCTCAGTTCAAATTGGATCTGAGCGAGGAGGAGGCTCAGCAGAAGCACCTCACTGAGGACTAGGAGCATAGGCTTTCCAAGCAGAGGGAAGACCTGCGCGAGTGCAAGGCCAGGTATGGGCACTTGGAGGCTCAGTGGGCTGAAATGGTCAGCCAGTTCCAGGCCATGATGCAATCTCACCGGAACGAGGCCCTCCGGCTCTTTGCCACCAGCGAGAACTTCCCTCCAGCCTTCGCCCAAAGCCCCCCACCAGGAGGCTGAAACAGACCCCAAGTTGGAATCTCTGCTCCCCTCCGACCCACACAAAAAGACCCCTGAAGGGGGAGACTCTCTGAAGCAACACAAGCGTTCATTGCACGTATCTGGCCTAGAGGCCGTAATTTGAGGACCCCTGATTTACTTCAATATAAAAAATGCAAATAGTTTTTTTTGCAGGCCACCCAAATTTTCTCACGGACCCCCAGTTGGTGGCTGCTGATCTAGTCCAACCCCTATGATGAAGCCAGCTGCGTTTCACAAAAACATCTCCCTTCTCATAAAACATATTCCGGGTCGTTTCTTAAGACTTACGCCCAACTTGAGCCCAACATTTCTGTCGTTGAGCGAGTCATTTGTTAAATGAATTTTGCTCTGCTTGACGACCTTTCTTGCCACCGTTATTAAATGAATTGCTCCTGGACGTTAAGTGAACCAGGCTTCCCCGTTGACTTTGCTTGTCGGAAGTTCGCAAAAGTGACCCCGGGACACTGCAACCGTCATAAATACGGGTCAGTTGCCCAGCCTCTGAATTTCGATCCTGGGACCATGGGGGATGCTGCAATGGACTTAAGTGGGAGAAACGGTCACAAGTCAAGTCACATTTTTTTCACTGTCGCCGCAACTTTCCCTGTCAACGTAACGGTCTCTGCATGAATTGTTGTAAGTCGAGGACTCTCTGCAGTCTAAAAGGTGCTTCCCAACTCCTTCATTTTTTTTACGACTAGAGACTAACGTGGCTTTCCTTCTCTAATGACGTCAAAAGATATATTTTTTTCAAACAGACACAATACATTTTTCCTGGGTTAAGGTAAAGGTTCCCCTCGCACATATGTGCTAGTCGTTCCAGACTCTAGGGGGCAGTGTTCATATGCGTTTCAAAGTCGAAGAGCCAGCGCTGTCCGAAGACGTCTCTGTGGTCATGTGGCCGGCACGACTAAATGTCGAAGGTGCACGGAACGCTGTTACCTTCCCACCAAAGGTGGCTCCTATTTTTCTACTTGCATTTTTTACGTGCTTTCGAACTGCTAAGTTGGCAGAACCTGGGACAAGTCACGGGAGCTCACTCCGTTATGCGGCGCTAGGGATTTGAACGGCCGACCTTTTTGATTGACAATCTCAGCCTCTTAGCCACTGAGCCCACACGTCCCTTCTTCCTGGGTTAGTCCATATTAACCCTGGTTCTCACACGAGTCAGCTTTCTGATTCTCTGAACATTTGACCTTCTAGTTTTGATAACTAATGCATAATATGTTATCGTGACAATTGCACTCCAATTCCACAGATAGCTACTTCTTCTCTGCGTGACTTCACCCTACAGGTGCTTCTTGACTTACAACAGTTCATTTAATGACCGTTTCACACTTATGACCACAGCAGCGTCCCTATAGCCCTGCGATCAAAATCCGGAGGCTTGGCAACTGACTCATCTTTACGACTGTTGCAGGGTTCCAAAGTCACATCATCCCTTTTTTGCGACCTTCTAACACGCAAAGTCAATGGGGAAGCCTGATTCACTTAACAACCATTTCACTAAAGGTAACCACCGCAGCAATGGACTGAACAACCCTTAACTGCTGTCTCACTTAGTGACAGAAATGTGGGGCTCAATTCTGGTCGTAAGCCGAGGACACCAATGGCTTTGACCATGGTGTGCTGGCTTTCCATCAAGCTATGGTTTACCAACCAGACTGGCTAAGTTCAAATAACACACTTTAGGCGAAACCTAACCAACCACATTTTTTCCCCCGCATTTGTGCAAAAACTCGGTGAAAAATTGCAAAGTTGCCAGCGGTGGGTGAGAATTTCACAACTTTACCCGCAGCTTTTTTCAACCTCGGCGATTGGTTCCGCAAACAACTTACCAGGATATCTGCCTAAAATATAGCCTTGCTGGCATCGAGAGCGGCTATTATAGCCAAAAAAAAAAAAAATGTTTACAGATATTCTAATCTTAAATTGTTTTGGGTCCCCACCCCCATCGACGGACCAGGTAATTGCTCGTTGCTGCCCCCTGCTGGCTTTTGTGGGAAAGAAGCGGAGGATTGCTCGAGACCACGGAAAATGCTAATTTAGCCCTTAAGAAATATCTTGCCTGATTTTTAAAAAGTTGAGCTTGGCAGAGAAATTAATTCTGAACCAATAATAATAAAATAAAATAAAAAAAATAAAAAAAAATTAAAGTTAAAGTTAAAGAAGTTAAAGTTAAAGAAGATAAAGTTAAAGAAGTTAAAGTTAAAGTTAGTTAAAGTTAAAGTTAAAGTTAAAAAGTTAAAGTTAAAAAGTTAAAGTTAAAAAGTTAAAGTTAAAAAGTTAAAGTTAAAAAGTTAAAGTTAAAAAGTTAAAGTTAAAAAGTTAAAGTTAGTTAAAGTTAAAGTTAAAGTTAAAGTTAAAGTAAAATAATAAAATGAAATGAAATAAAGAGTCTTTTGTCTCTAGATGACCAAAGAAATAATTCTGTACCAATGGATCAGCGTTAGGCATGGAAGGGGGATTTTCCCTTTGGGTCCCTAAGCAAAAACCTTTACTCCGTTTCTACCCGTTGCACAGCTGGCAGGATAAAGGGCACGGGGTAGTAGTAAACTTTAACAGAGAGACACAAGGGAGAATGCTCAGGCGTGCAATAAAATAAGGTAGCACGCTCTGAATTGGTCGCGTTCATTGAGCGGTAAAAGATTGCTCCGCGGTTGCTTGCAAGAGATTTGCAGGAGACGAAATATTCGGTGTATATAATGGCATGGAAGCCACCTGTTAGCTGCATGTTTAGCCAGTGGTTTTTTTTTTTCAAACTTGAGAACTTTTTAAGACGCCTGGACTTCAAGCCCCAGACCTCCCCGCAATTCAGCGCGATTGGGGCTCACGGCGGGGAAAAGACGCCGTTTGAATGGGGGGTACAGATGAACAGAGTTGGAAGAAAGGGCCTTGTAAGGTCATCTAGTCCAACCCACCCGCCCAAGCAGGAGACCCTACACGCCGTTTCTGACAAGCTGCAATCTTGAAAGCCTCCAAGGGATGAAGCTCCCACAACTTTTGATGCGAAGAGAGCCGGCTCAAGCCAACAGCGCGGATCCCTCCAGACGACAAACTCGCCTGGAGCCACAGATCGATGGGTATTGTGGGCTCAAAAGTCTCTGGAAGGGATGGACCGGGAACTCCAGCTACCGAGGGGGAGTCTCTTCCTTGCCCCTCAAAGACTCCCCAAAACGGGCTAGGGATCTGGGAATCAACCTGGATTCCCCCCCCCCCAAAGAGAGCTCCAATCGACAGCTGGGAAAAAGATCAGGATCCGGGATAAGCGATCCGCCTGGATCCCCGAGTCTCTTTCCACCCCCGACGGCTTTGGGGAAGCGACGGACTACAATACCCATCCATTCCCGACCCCTTCTCCGGGTGAGGGTGGGAGTGGGTCACCAACTCGCCCTGGCCAGGCTCCCACCCACCCCTTCCCACCGCTCACCGGGCAGTTCGAGCAGCGACTGGAACTCCCAGCAGTTGTAGACGCCGGTGGAGTCGGTGGCGCAGCTCTGCCACAGGTTCTCGAAGATGGTGGAGGTGGTGATGACATTGCCCGAGACGCTGGAGACCCTCCAGTAGCTGTTGAAGAGGGTGACGGCCAAGAGAGCCCACCCGACGGTGCCCAGGAAGAAACCCACCGTCTCCACCAGGAGCGACATCGCGGCGACAGGCGAGCGGAGGCGCGAGCGGAGAGCCTTTGCAAGCGATTAGCGCGAAGCTCAGCGCTGAGCCGCTGCTTCTGCCGCCGGTGCTGCTGCTGCTGCTGCTGCCGCGCGGGAGGCAGTCGAGGCTGCCTCGGGACTCGGCAGCGCCGAAGGAGCGAGCAGCAGGTAAGGGCAAGAGAGGGCTGACGTCAGCGCCCGGCCCGAAGTCCACCTCTTAAGCGGGCAGGGGCAGGTGCCTCCCCGACTGGCGGTCCCAGCGATTTGGCCCTACCAAGCGCCGCGGGGCGGGGACGGCAACAGCTGGCAAGTGAAAAAGCAGAGGAGGGGGGAGGGAGGTCCTGCAAGTCGCTTGTTTGTTTGTTTGTTTGTTTACTTCTTTATTTATGTATCTAGTTATCTGTATTTGTGATTTGTGATATGTGATTTACGGTTTACGGTTTATGATCTATTTAGTATTTAGTATTTAGTATTTAGTATTTAGTATTTAGTATTTAGTATTTAGTATTTAGTATTTAGTATTTAGTATTTAGTATTTAGTATTTAGTATTTAGTATTTAGTATTTAGTATTATTTAGTATTTAGTATTTAGTATTTAGTATTTAGTATTTAGTATTTAGTATTTAGTATTTAGTATTTAGTATTTAGTATTTAGTATTTAGTATTTAGTATTTAGTATTTAGTATTTAGTATTTAGTATTATTTACTAATTACTAATTACTATTTACTATTTCTTTTATTATTTCTTTTATTATTTATTTACTATTTAATATTTACTATTCACTATTTACTATTCACTATTCACTATTTACTATTCACTATTCACTATTTCTTTTATTATTTCTTTTATTATTTATTTACTATTTCTTTTATTATTTATTTACTATTTACTATTTCTTTTATTATTTATTTACTATTTCTTTTATTATTTCTTTTATTATTTATTTACTATTCACTATTCACTATTCACTATTTCTTTTATTATTTCTTTTATTATTTATTTACTATTTACTATTTCTTTTATTATTTATTTACTATTTCTTTTATTATTTCTTTTATTTATTTATTTACTCTATTATTTATTATTTCTTTTATTATTTATGATTTATTGTTTTGCTTTATTGATTTGATTTGATTTGATTTGTCAATCGTTTACCAGAGAATAGGTATCAGAATAAACCTGAGTATGAATGAAATGGATAGGAATGAATGGGGACAGCAGGACAGCAAGGTAGGTAATCGGGCAGTTTGGGGATCACACTCAGGCGAGAGGGGGAGGGGTGGGGAGGGTGGCGCTGTCCTCCTGACTTTGTGGCCATCCTACTTGGAGGAAGGGGAGTTGATGCTTGACGCGGAACGGTCCCATGATCCAGAATAACAACAGTTGGAAAGGGAGCTTGGAGGTCTTCTAGTCCAACCCCCTGCTCAGGCAGGAGACCCTATACCATTTCTGCTAAATCATAGGATCCTCATCATCATCAATCATCAACACCAAAAGGGACCTTGGAGGTCTTCTAGTCCAACCCCCTGCTCAGGCAGGAAACCCTATAGCATTACAGACAAATTGTGGTATCCTCATCATCCCCGGAAGGGACCTTGGAGGTCTTTTAGTCCAGCCCGCTGCTCAGGCAGGGCACCCTATAGCATTTCAGACAAACGGTGGTGTCTTCATCATCATCATCACTGGAAGGGACCTTGGAGGTCTTCTAGTACCATTTCAGACAAATCTCTTCCAGTCCAGTCTCTTCTTAAAAGCTTCCATTGATGGAGTGCCCACAACTTCCGAAAGCAAAACCCTTCGACTGGTTAATTATTCCCACGGTTTGTAGCTTCCTCCTTAGTTCTAGGTTTCTGCGCTTGGCTTGCGAATTTTCGGATGGGGCGTAAGGCGTCCTCCACCCGGCCCCTTATTCAACAAACCTGGTTCAAATGAAGCATGGCTTATCTGCGGTGGGAAAGAAGAGAGAAAGCCACCTCGGGCCACAAATGAGATGTTATCCCCAAAGCTGTCTTTAGCAGGGCAGCTCAAGTCTAGCCAGGCATTTGCGCTCACAGAATATCTTAGTTTAGATGCTGTCCAGCACGAAGTAGGTTAGCAGGAGGTTGTGAGTTCGATCCCAGGTAGAGGCAGATGTAGGGTCTCCTGCTTGGGCAGGGGGTTGGACTAGATGGCCTGCTAGGTCCCTTCCCACTCTGTTAATATGTGACTTCAAGCATTTCTCCCCTTCTTTCTCCCTGCATTCTGTGTATCTATCTATCCTCCTTTTTCCTCCCATCTTTCTTTCTCCATCTCTCTTTTTTGCAAAGGGGCCAACCAGCCAGAGACTGAGAAGGATTAGCATCGGCCCCGCCCACAACCTGAAGAAGACGCAAATCCTTGCCCAGATCATTTGGGTGGGTGGGAATTCATTGGCACTCTATAAAGCCTTAGTAAGACCACACCTAGAGTACTGCATCCCAGTTTTGGTCCCCACACTATAAAAAAGATGTTGAGACTCTAGAAAGAGTGCAGAGAAGAGCAACCAGGATGATTAGGGAACCGGAGGCTAAAACATACGATGAACGGTTGCAGGGACTGGGCATGGCTAGTCTAGTGAAGAGAAGGACCAGGGGAGACATGATAGCAGTCTTCCAATATTTGAGGAGCTGCCACAGAGAGTAGGGTGGGGTAGGGTGTCAAGCTATTTTCCAAGGCACCTGAAGGCCAATGAATAATGGATGGAAACTGAACAAGGAGAGATTCAACCTAGAAATGAGGAGAAATGTTTATGACAATCAACCCATGGAACAGAAGTTGCTTTCGGAAGTTCTGGTAGCTTCATCACTGGAGACTCTTAAGAAGAGATTGGACTGCCATTTGTCAGAATTGATGTCGGGTCTCCTGCTTGGGTGGTGGGTTGGACTAGATGACCTAAAAGGTCACTTCCAACTTGCTTAATCTGTAAATCTGAGATCCAGCATATTTTCCCCATAGGATCAGGGGAAAATTCCCTGCTCAGTTCCCTTTTGTTTGAAGGCTTTAAAAAATGAGAATATGACAGCCAGCTGCAAGACTTATCTCAGCTCTTAAATAGCAGTAGACTTATATACCGCTTCATAGGCCTTTCAGGCCTCTCTAAGCGGTTTACAGAGAGTCAGCATATTGCCCCCAACAATCTGGGTCCTCATTTTACCCACCTCGGAAGGATGGAAGGCTGAGTCAACCCTGAGCCGGTGAGATTTGAACCGCTGACCTGCTGATCTAGCAGTAGCCTGCAGTGCTGCATTTAACCACTGCGCCACCTTGGACCCTGACTTCGGGCCAGCTGTTGTCTCTCCACCAGCTTCCTCGCAGGGTTGTTGTTGGGAGAAAAAAAAATGGAGGAAGCAATGCTAGAGAGGCTACCAGCAGGAAAGGCAAGCTATAAATTAACAGAATTGCAGGGACCTTGGAGGTCTTCTAGTCCAACCCCCTGCTCAGGAAGGAAACCCTATATACCACTTCAGACAAATGGTCATCCAACATCTTCTTAGAAACTTCCAGTGTTGGAGCATTCACAACTTCTGGAGGCAAGTTGTTCCACTGATTAATTGTTTTAGCTGTCAAGAAATTTCTCCTTAGTTCTAAATTGCTTCTCTTCTTGATTAATTTCCACCCATTGCTTCTTATCCTGCCTTCTGATGTTTTGGAGAATAGTTGAAGTTGTTTGCCATACGGACAAAACATTCATCATAATCAATAAATGAAGTTATTATTCATAGGCTAATCACAGGAAGCAATCCCACAGTGAGGCTTAATCCAACCTAATCCAAGTTTTAGAGGAGTTACAGGAAGTCCTCGATTTACAACAGTTGGTTTCGGGACTGATCAAAGTTACAACGGCCCTGAAAAATGGGACTTTCACAGTTACGACCTTGGCAGTGTCCCCGCAATCCTGCAATCCAAATTCAGGCGCTTGGCAACTAACTCCTATTTACGAACCATTGCTGTGTCCCAGGGTTACGCGATCCTCTTTTTGCGACCGTCCAACAAGCGAAGTATGTGGAGAAGCCAGATTCGCTTAACGGCCGGTTTACTAACTTACCCGCTGCAGGGATTCACTGAACCACTGAGGCGCGGACATTCGTAAAACGGGGCAAAGAGTCACCGAACCAATGTCTCACTTAACAACAGAAACGCTGGGTTCCATTGTGGTCGTAAGTTGAGGGCTGCCTGTACTCCTGTGCTTTCCCTCTGGAAATCAATGTGCCAAGCAAGCCTTGGCAACCACCTCACAAATCGATAGATCAAGGGCAGGCTATAAATGGAAAGCGGGGAAAAAAAAGTTGTACCGATAGTATTATCTGAATGTGTGAAATGGTATAGGTCAGAGGTGTCAAACTCGATTTCATTGAGGGATGCAATAGGGTTGTGTTTGACTTGGGCCGGGCAGGGCGATGGCCAGGGTGGGCGTGGCCAGCCTGAAGTCACTTGTGTCGGGGACGCCGGTGGCTCCCGAGCTCCATTTTCATCTGCAGAGGCCTCCCGCAACCCTCTGCCAGTGAAAACAGAGGGCCGCAAACACACCAGGGCAGTCCCACGGGTCGGATCTAAGCACCCTCACAGGCCGGATCTGGCCCACGGAGCTTGAGTTTGACACCCCTGGTATAGGTTCCTCCTGCTCGAGCCGGGGCCTGTAGGAAGTTAGCACCCACCCCTCTCCTAGAAAAAGGAAATATCCTGGGAAATATTGAAAAGGCAGAATAGTATGTTTCCCTGGATCAGAAATGGAGAAAGATGTTTTTAGGCAGGAAACAGACTCACTCTTAATAGCCCCCCCCCTTTGTCAATGGGTCATTAAAGGGCCTGGGCCAGTCTATTCTACATAACAAAAATCTCCCCCTTCGGCTCCGGGGTGATGGGATTAAGGCAATGACAGTATTTGCCCTTCAGCCTTCTGGGAAGAAGCAATGCTCAACCAAGCTCGGGACTCAAACCACTTACAAATTTAGCTAAGACCCCCACCCCCATCCTTGGGACTCTGACAACCAATCAGAATACATTTCTTACACAGGAACAGGAAACAGAGAGGTGGGGACGAACAGAGAGTATAAAAAAAACCTCGGGAACTCTCAGCAAGACTCTTTTTCCTCTCTTTTCTCCTTCGCCCAACATCTGGAAGCATGTGATCCCCCTTTTCTGTTCAGGAGCTCAAGCCATGTGATCCTGTCCACCATTAAAACCATTTTTCCAAGCAGCCTCCATTTTTCCAGTGTCTTTTCCCCCCCACTTGGAACTGAACCCAGAAGGATGTTTCTTCCAACAGGGCTGGACTAGAAGACCTCCCAGGTCCCTTCCAGCTCTATTCTATTCCATTCCAATGCATATAAAGCAAGAGAAATGCCTGCTTGCAAGAATTACTGAACTCCTTTCCCCAGAATTACCTCATCCCTGCTGAGACCATTGGGAGTCCTACACATAGACCTCATTTAGTTCATTTATGACCGTTTTTCGCACTTATGACCGTTGCGGCATCCCCGTGATCGAAATTCAGATCCTCGGCGACTGACTCCTAATTATGACGGTCGCCGTGTCAACAGGGGGGAGCCAGAGTCACGTCACAGCCCTGTTCCTCACTTAACAACCGCAGCGATTCACCGAAAAAACCGCAGCAAGAAAGGTGGGGCAAAATTCATTTAACACACGTCTCGCTTAGCAACACAATTGTGGGGGGGTTTCCATTGTGGTCGTAAGTCAAGGACTACTCATTTCGCAACTTCTGGGGTTCTGTCCCAGGAGCCCCAAGTCAGATATAATTTAGATTCATTGGATTCACTTGAGGAGGTGAACCAGAATAAATCTCTACCACGTTTGGCTCAAGTGCTCAGTTTATCTAGTAATTTCTGATAAGTAATTTGCTTATCGCCACCAGCCAACCAAGCTCTTGAACCTGTCATAAACCCTTGTGAATTATAAGCCATAATAAACACAATTCGCTTTGCCTTCCAATATTGGTTGTGCAATCCAGTCCTCATTTACACTCTCCATATCAGTGTTGCTCAACCTTGGGAACTTTAAGATGAGTGGACTTCAACTCCCAGAATTCTCCAGCCAGCATTTCCGGCCCAAGGAACCCTGCTCTATATTTATATATAAAACCGTGTCCGCAGAACCTCTTTCAAATTTATCACTCCCTTTGGATGCAGCCCACCCTCTTTGACATCCCTTTGTTTCTCCCCACAGATTTTTTTCTATATTATATATGGAGATCCTGGTCGCTTTGCAGACAACGTCCTGTTTCGTTTTTTCTTGACACACCCAAGCTGCACTTCGACATTTCGCTCCTCTTATCGAGTATTATTAGTTCAAGCGAACATGGTTCCCGCTTTATTCATTTATTATATTTTTATCCTGCCCTGATGATCTTACAAGCCATTCAAGTATTCTCCTTCTCCTCCTGCTGCTGCTCTTTCTTCTTCCTCTCCTCTTCTTCCTCTACTTTCTTCTTTCTTCTCCTTTCTCCTTCTTCCTCTCCTCCTCTTCGTTTCTTTCTCCTTTCTTCTTCCTTCCTCTCCACCTCTTCTTTCTTCTTTCTTCCTCTCCTCCTCTTCTTCCTCTACTTTCTTCTTTCTTCTCCTTTCTCCTTCTTCCTCTTCTTTTTTCTTTCTCCTTTCTTCTTCCTCCTCTCCACCTCTTCTTCTTTCTTCCTCTCCTCCTCCTCTTCTTCTACTTACTTCATTCTTCTCCTTTCTCCTTCTTCCTCTCCTCTTCTTTTTTCTTTCTCCTTTCTTCTTCCTCTTCTCCACCTCCTCTTCTTTCTTCCTCTCCTCCTCCTCTTCTTCTACTTACTTCATTCTTCTCCTTTCTTCTTCCTATCCTCTTGTTTTTTCTCTTTTCTTCTTTCTTCTTCTCGCTATCCTCATCTTCATTCCTCCTTTCTTCCTCTCTTCCTCCTTTTCATCTACTTTCTTCTTTCTTCTCCTTTCTCCTTGTTCCTCTCCTCCTCTTTTTTCTTTCTCTCCTCCTCTTCCTCTTCTACTTACTTCATTCTTCTCCTTTCTTCCTCTTCCTATCCTCGTCTTGTTTTTTCTCTTTTCTTTTTTCTTCTTCCTCTCCTCATCTTCATTCCTCTTCTTTCTTCCTCTCTTCCTCCTTTTCATCTACTTTCTTCTTTCTTCTTTCTTCTCCTTTCTCCTTTCTTCTTCTTCTTCCTCTCCTCCTCCTTCTACTTACTTTCTTCTTCCTCTCCTCCTTTTTTTCCTCTACTTTCTTTTTCTTTCTTTCTTTCTCCTTCCTCTCCTCCTCCTCCTCCTCATCTTCTTTCTTTTCTACTCCTCCTCCATCATCCATATCCCCTTCTTTAGTAAATGATTTACAAAGGCACACAAATTCACCTCCTTGTTCCTACAGCCTCCCATTTACAACAATTCATTTTCCAAGGCAACTGCCAGACCCCCATTGCTCTGTGATGGGTTAACTTTCACATCTGTTGCATCATCCTAACTTCCTGACTTTCGTGTCAGATCGCCTGGCCCATACGTGAATCTGAGAGCTAATGGAATTTTGATGACTTGAAAGTGCAGAAAGTTAGCACCCACCCCTCTCCTAGAAGAATGAAATATTTTGAGAAATATTAAAAAGGCAGAATATTATATTTTCCCTGGGTGAAAAATGTTCTAGGAAAGCAGCCCCCACCTTTCTTAAAAGCAGATGTCCGCACTTAAGAGATAAAGAGATAGATAGCTCTATTCATAAGCAAATACCCCTCACCCAAGATCCAACAAGGGTAGGATTAGCCTCAACCACAATAGGACTGGCCCAACAAGCCCCTTCATTGCATCAGCCCAAACTTCAGCCAAACGTAGCTCAGACAAACTCCTAGGATTTGCACGTGGCAACCATGGGAGTCTGACAACAGCCAATAGAATGCACGTCCTTGTACAGGAACAGGAAGCTCAAGTACAAAGCCCAAGAGAAGGTATAAAAAAACCCCACTCTCAACTCCATGTGGTCAGCTGCCCAGAATCACATGTGGTTGGTGGTTCTGCTTTATCAATAAATGGACCCCCTTTCCAATCAGCCTCCAGCCTCCAATTTGTCTCCAGTGTTTTTCTCTCAGCTCGGAACTGAACCAGATGGATAGTTCAATCAAATTTTCTTAGGCCATTGTTCCCTACCCCAAAATGCATCCTCAATGCAGTTCTGAGGCTTGAAACTAACATGCCAAATATGAAGACCATTCTTCCCACGGTTGATAAGTGAATCACTGCAATGGTTAAGTCAGGAACATATTTGTTCAGTGAATCAGGCTTCCCCATTGACTTTGCTTGTAAGAAGGTCGCAAAAGGAGATCACGTGTTGTGGTCTGGCAGCAGAACTGGAGGAGATTCAGACAGTGAGGAGGTTGGGGAGGAACATGGGCCAGTCCTGGAGGCTGGGGAAGGCTCTGATGAGGACTCTGTGTCGGAGGCAGAGAGGGGGCCAGAGCCATATGCCAGTTAGCAGCTGCCTTCAGAGTCAGACATCAGTGAGGCAGATGAACTGCGGGAGCCTCTTCCCAGTGTGCGCATGCACAGAGTTGCCAGACGAAGAGAACAGCTAAAGAACAGGGGTTGACTGGGAATAAGGCCACAGAGGCAAGAAAAGAGGAGCGAAAGGGGAGTGGAGTTTGCAGGAGACAATTAGTTTGCTTCATTAGTTCGTGACTCTCTGAGGCTCCTTGCCAAGTTTTGCAAATATCGGCCTGGCAGCTCTCCAAGCCAGAGAAGGTCTGTGACTGTAAATCCTCCCTCGAAAGACTTTGCTAGATGTGAATGAGCAGAATTCACAGTCAATTAATAAAAGGGGATTTTGTTGGGACCAGGAGTTTGCTTCATGCTCTTGGGAAGCCTGGTGAACATTAGGAGAAACCCCTGGGAGACTGTGACCTTCATAAAAATGAGTCACTTGCCCAGCGTCTGAATTTGGATGACGTGATTACTTGCATTTTTTACATGCTTTCGAATTGCAGAAGCTAGGGCAAGTAACGGGAGCTCACTCCGTTACGTGGTGCTAGGGATTTGAACCGCTGAACTGCTCACCTTCCAATCGACAAGCTCAGTGTCTTAGCCACTGTAAAGGCCATAATAAAGCATTAAAAAAATTGCAATAAAGATATTTGATTTAAACCCTTGGGCTTTCAGCCACCTTCTCTATTTAAAAAAACAATAACACCTGTACTCATTTTCCTAAGAAACATACCTGTAGCACCACTACAAACATTTCTCATACATACTGTATATACTCAGGAATATTAAGCAACCTAGGGAACTTCACACATCCTTGAATTACTTCCTCCTCAGTGTTACTAAACATTTGCTGAGCTTAAATATTAGACTGCACAGAAATGGACAGATTAACACTTGCTACTAAGGATAAAGGAAAAAACTGAATATGGGACATATTCTATTAAGGGTTAGATAATAGAAGTTAGAAAGGAGGAGATACAATTGGAGGAATAGAATAGAATAACAGTGTTGGCTGGGACCTTGGAGGTCTTCTAGTCCAACCCCCTCCCTAGGCAGGAAACCCTACACCGTTTCAGATAAATGGCTATCCAAAATCTTCTTAAAGACGTCCAGTGTTGGAGCATTCACAACTTCTTGGAGGCAAGCTGTTCCACCGATTCATTATTCTAACTGTCAGGAAATTTCTCCTCAGTTCCAAGTTGCTTCTCTCCTTGATTAGTTTCCACCCATTGCTTCTTGGTAAAATGGTAATGGTAAATGGTAAAGAGGAGAGTTGTTAAAGAAGATGATGTCAAATGTTAAATATTAATGTTATCATATTATTATGTTAGATTTTTTTTTTAATATGATGGCGAGGAATTACAACAAAGATGTCTAAAATATTTATTTAAGCAAAGGTGTACTCAGAATATACACTGTTTGATGAAAATTGGATGTTATATGAATAAAACAAATAAAACATAAAATTTTTTTTTGCTGAACTCTCCATTTATTCCTGTACGAAGTTAATCATCCAGCCTTCTCTCAGAAAAATGAAATATCCTAGGAAATATTGAAAAGGTAGAATATTTCTCTGGATGTGAAAAGAAAGAAACATGTTTTAAAAGACAGAATAGCTGCCTGTAGCTTCCTGCCCATCCCCACTTTGTCAATGGGCCATTAAGAAGGCCAAGCTAGTCCACTTTACATAATAAAGACTTCTCCACTTCAGCTCCAGGGGAGATAGGATTAAAGCATGATAATATTGGCCCCAACTCACCACATGGCATCTGAGAACTCAACCAAACCTGGATTCAAAACATAGCCTAGAGAGTTGCCCCTGCATGTCCCCATGGAAGTCTGACAACCAATCAGAATGCATTTCTTACACAGGAACAGGAAACAGAGAGGTTATAAAAAGCCTAGCAAGCCCCTCCCTCAGCCCTTCTCTTCTTCTCCACCAACTTTGAAGCATGTGATCACCTTTTATGTTCAGGATTCAAGCCATGTGATCCTGTCCAACAATAAACCATCTTTCCAAGCAGCCTCCATGTCTGCAGTGTCTTTTCCCACACTTGGAGCCGAACCCAGAAGGACATTTCTCTCATTATTCCCACACAGAATAAATACAGATTTATTTAAATACACAGAATAAACATAAATTGCTTTGGGATTAACATGGCTACTTTAGGTAACCAGCTTAGAAATTGCTTCAATGCATGAATCAGGGAATATATGAAATAGAGACTCCATTTGGAAAATGATGCGTTCTACTCTAGGTAGCTGAGTGACTTTGGGCCAATCACTAGGAGACTGTGAGTTCTAGTCCCGCCTTAGGTATGAAAGGTGGCTGGGTAACTTTGGGCCAATCACTAGGAGACTGTGAGTTCTCTAGTCCTGCCTTAGATATGAAAGCTGGCTGGGTAACTGGGCCAATCACTAGAAGACTGTGAGTTCTAGTCCCGCCTTAGGTATGAAAACTGGCTGGGTAATTTTGGGCCAATCACTAGGAGACTGTGAGTTCTCTAGTCCTGCCTTAGGTATGAAAGCTGGCTGGGTAACTTTGGGCCAATCACTAGGAGACTGTGAGTTCTCTAGTCCCGCCTTAGGCATGAAAGCTGACTGGGAAACTTTCAGCCAATCACCAGGAGACTCTGAGATTTAATCCCACTTTAGTTAAAAAAGCAGACTGGGTAATCTTGGGCCAATCACCAGGAGACTGTGAGTTCTAGTCCCGCCTTAGGCATGAAAACCTGCTGGGTGATTTTGGGCCAATCACCAGGGGACTGTGAGTTCTAGTCCCGCCTTAGGTATGAAAGGTGGCTGGGTAACTTTGGGCCAATCACTAGGAGACTGTGAGTTCTCTAGTCCTGCCTTAGATATGAAAGCTGGCTGGGTAACTTTGGGCCAATCACTAG
Organism: Thamnophis sirtalis; assembly: GCF_051295495.1. Lineage (NCBI taxonomy): Eukaryota > Metazoa > Chordata > Lepidosauria > Squamata > Natricidae > Thamnophis > Thamnophis sirtalis. The sequence goes on from NW_028261384.1 coordinate 130,738,267, forward strand.
GAGACTGTGAGTTCTCTAGTCCCGCCTTAGGCATGAAAGCTGACTGGGAAACTTTCAGCCAATCACCAGGAGACTCTGAGATTTAATCCCACTTTAGTTAAAAAAGCAGACTGGGTAATCTTGGGCCAATCACCAGGAGACTGTGAGTTCTCTAGTCCCGCCTTAGGCATGAAAGCTGACTGGGAAACTTTCAGCCAATCACCAGGAGACTCTGAGATTTAATCCCACTTTAGTTAAAAAAGCAGACTGGGTAATCTTGGGCCAATCACCAGGAGACTGTGAGTTCTAGTCCCGCCTTAGGCATGAAAACCTGCTGGGTGATTTTGGGCCAATCACCAGGGGACTGTGAGTTCTGGTCCCGCCTTAGGCTTCAAAGCTACTTCTACCTCACAGGGTTGTTGTAGGGAAAATAGGAGGGGGAATGAGTATCAGTACATTCACTACTTTGAGTTGTTTATTAATGTAATAAAAGCAGAATAAAAAGCAAGCAAATAAATGTTATTTACAGTGCCATTGCCTCTGGTCCTTTCCTTGCTCTCCCACTGTTTCCATTAATATTTCTTCCACTAGTAACATTTTTCAAATATGAGTCGCGAAGAAGGGACATGAACCTGAGTTCCGATGTCCTACCCTAGGGAATAGTGCTGAAATTAAGATTGCCGGGGAAAATATCAATAGCCGCAGATATGCAGATGATACCCCTCTAATGGCAGAAAGTGAAGAGGGTCTAAAGAACCTCTTGATGCGGGTGAAGGAGGAAGGTGCAAAAGTTGGCTTGAAAACATTAAGAAAACTAAGATCATGGCATCCGGCCCTCTCAATTCCTGGCCAATAGATGAGGAAGAAATGGAAGTAGTGACAGATTTTATTTTCCTGGGCTCCAAGATCACCGCAGATGGGGACTGCAGCCAAGAAACTAAAAGACACTTGCTCCTGGGGAGGAAAGCTATGGCAAATCTAGACAGCATACTAAAAAGCAGAGACATCACCCTGCCAACAAAAGTGTGTATAGTCAAGGCTAAGTTTTTCCCAGTTGCAATGGATGGCTGTGAAGGTTGGATCATAAGAAAGACTGAGCGCCAAAGAATGGAGGCCTTTGAAACTCTGGTGCTGGAGAAGATTCCTGCGAGTCCCTTGGACTGCAAGGTGGTCAAATTGGTCAGTCCTAGAGGAAATCAATCCTGACTGCTCTTTAGAAGGCCAGATCCTGAAGAGGAAACTCAAATACTTTGGCCACCAAATGAGGAGGAAGGACTCACTGGAGAAGAGCCTCATGCTGGGAACGATAGAGGGCAAAAGAAGAAGGGGACGGCAGAGAATGAGGTGGCTGGATGGAGTTACTGAAGCTGAAGGCATGAGCTTAAATGGACTCCAGAGGATGGTAGAGGACAGGAAGGCCTGGAGGAATGTTGTCTATGGGGCCGCGATGGGTCGGACACAACTTTGCAACTAACAACAACAACAAAGGAAATGGTGATGGCTGTGGTGTAATATAAATCATGATGTAGCACAAACCCATGACTTAAGGACATCATGAGACTAGCAGGATGGGTGAGCAAAGCCTTTGGTTATATCATATGCTAGTTAGGACATGTATTTTCCCCTCTGCTTTTTCATGGAAAAGAGAACTATAGTCATGCAAAATTTCTTAGGAATTATTTGCAGCAACCTCAGCTTTTGCTCAGCTGTTCACAAAGACATCTGCTTCCAAGCATTCTATTCTCTCAAAAATACAGTATTTTCTTCCTTAGGATTATTCATTCTGTGATTTCTTCCTTTTTTTTAAAAAAAAAATGAACTTGACCTCCCCAAAGGAATTTCGACCTGCCCTGAAACATTTCTGAAGTACCAGGGTGATTTATGTCCACTTCAAGGAAGTATCATCCACTTGACTGAAGGGCGGGGTGTTTAAAGATGTTTAAAGATAAGTCAGCTAAATGTTGGAAGTGCCACCAGATGCCTGGATCTTACTATCATGTGATGGACATGTGTTGAAGCAAAAAAATATTGGACAAAAATAAAGACATGGTTGGAAATGATGATAAAACAACACATTGAGCTAAAACCAGAAATATTTTTGCTGGGGAGTTTACCTGAAACTTATAACAAAGAGAATACCTATTTAATTATACATGTATTAACTGCAGCTCGAATTGTAATTGCACAAAGTGAAGAGATTCCTATTGATGAGAAGGTGATTAGGAAAATATTAAAATGTGCAGAAATAAACAGATTAACACTAACAATTAAACAGAAAGAGCAAACTGAATATTATATGATATTGGAAGTATTTTATTGATGGTTAGAGAATAAGAAGGGATATTGGAAATAAAAGATTAAAGAAAAATATAAAATATGTTAAGATAGAGGTATAAATAAGATGATAACTGTTAGCATTATGATGAGGACTATTATGCTTAATGTTATTATTATATTTTTATTAGAAGATACATTATGTTAAGAGGAAAAATGATAGGTTAGTAATGCTTAATTGTTTAATATACTATAATTTTAAGACTAAAGAATTAATATTAATGTGAATGATGTTGCAAATGCTGGAGGCTGTTGCACAGAAATATTTGTACCAGGACGACACACTGTTTAAGGAATGATGGAATGTTTATGTGTTGAAAAATAAAAAATAACTTTTGATTTAAAAAAAAAAGGTCCGTAGTCTCCAGAAATTTTCCAAACATTGGACCAGTGATGGAAAACGTAGGGAGGAGTCCACATTTATAGTTTGACAACCTAATTTTTCCCTATCTAAATTTTAGCTTTAATTAAGGGAAATAATCTGCAGTGGAAAGGTCAGAGTTCCGTGAGTGGTAATCGAAACATCTGGAAAATACCAGCTTTGGAATTTCAGTCCTTGAATGCAATGCATTCTCAACGCCTTAATGAAACACCTCGGTTTACAGTTCTATTATTAAAGCAAAACGCCAAGCAAAAGATCATATAGGGCGGGGAGGGAGGGGGTCCCCAAATTTGGCCACTTTAAGACTCGTGGACTTCAAATCCCAGAATTCCTCATCCAGCCATGTTCTGCTGGGGAATTCGGGGAGTTGAGACCCACGAGTCTTAAAGTTGCTAAATTGGAGACCCCCTACTCTAGGAGAAAGATTAAAGGGCAGAATTAAAGCTCAGGGAGGAAGAAGAATCTAAGAACCAGAGCTCAGTGTAACAGCATTGCCAAAAAGGCATTCAGAGTTGTTAACCTAATTTTGCGAAGCTTCTTCTCCCGTAACATTGTACTGCTAACTAGGACATACAAAACCTTTGCCAGACCAATCCTCGAATACAGCTCGTCTGCCTGGAACCCACACTGTATATCGGACATTAATCAAGCGAGTCCAGAGGTATTTCACAAGAAGAGTCCTCCACTCCTCTGCTCACAACAGAATACCCTACACCAGTGTTTTTCAACCTTTTTTGTGCAAAGGCACACTTTTTTCATGAAAAAAATCACGAGGCACACCACCATTAGAAAATGTTAAAAAAATTTAACTCTGTGCCTATATTGACTATATATAAAGTAATTTTCCCACGGCACACCTTACACTATGTCACGGCACACTAGTGTGCCGCGGCACAGTGGTTGAAAAACACTGCCCTACACCACCAGGATTGAAATTTTGGGCTTGGACAACCTGGAACTACACCCCCTGGGTGGGTGGGTGGGTGGTGGGTGGGTGGATGGATGGATAGATGGATGGGCGGGTGGATAAATGAATGGATGGATAAATGAATAAATGGAGGAAAGGAAGGAAGGATAAATGGATGGGTGGATAAATGAATGGATGGATAGATAGATGGACGGACGGACGGACGGATGGATGGATGGATGGGCGGGTGGATAAATGAATGGATGGATGAAAGGAAGGATAGATGGATGGGCGGGTGCATAAATGAATGGATGGATAAATGGAAGAAAGGAAGGATGGATGGATAAATGGATGGATGCATGAATGCATAAATGGATGGGTGGATAAATGAATGGATGGATAGATGGATGGACAGATAAATGGATGGATGGATGGATGGATGGATGGGCGGGTGGATAAATGAATGGATGGATACATGAATAAATGGAGGAAAGGAAGGAAGGATAAATGGATGGGTGGATAAATGAATGGATGGATAGATAGATGGACGGATGGATGGATGGATGGATGGATGGGCGGGTGGGCGGGTGGATAAATGAATGGATGGATGAAAGGAAGGATAGATGGATGGGCGGGTGCATAAATGAATGGATGGATAAATGGAGGAAAGGAAGAAAGGAAGGATGGATGGATAAATGGATGGATGCATGAATGCATAAATGGATGGGTGGATAAATGAATGGATGGATGGATAGATGGATGGACAGATAAATGGATGGATGGATGGATGGATGGATGGATGGGTTGATGGATGGATGGATGGATGGATGGATGGATGGATAGATGGATGGATGGGCGGGGGGATAAATGAATGGATGGATATATGGATAAATGGAGGAAAGGAAGAAAGGAAGAATGGATGGATAAACGGATGGATGCATGAATGCATAAATGGATGGGTGGATAAATGGATGGATGGATGGATGAAAGGATGGATGTGTGGGTGGATAAATGAATGGATGGATACATGAATAAATGGAGGAAAGGAAGGATGGATGGATGGATAAATGAATGGATGGATAGATGGATGGATTGGTTGGTGGGTGGGTGGGTGGAAGACAAATAAATGGAAGTGCCATCAATGACTTCAGAAGGCTGGAAAAATATTTATGTTTTCAGACTTCTCTTCAATTGCAGGCGGGGGGTGGTTCTTATTCTGATTCCAGAAGCAAATTACTCACTGCATGCTTCTATCGTCCCCGGACAAAACGTGGGAATTGTATATGGAAATATACGGCCTGTCATTTCCTATCCTATCCATAAACTGTGGGGGAGGGGAAGTTCTATTGCTTTATAATAGAGTGATAATTGCTGCTTTTCTATTGACACCAAGGGATTTGCAGCTTGTCATTGGTTTAATGGATTTTTTTTTTAGTGGAGCTTTATCTATTTATTTGTCACATTTACAACCAACCCTTTCTTCAAGTGTTCAAGGCAAAGGATATGGTGCACCCAGAGGTGGTATTCTGCCAGTTCTGACAGGCTCTGGAGAACCAGTAGCGTACATTTTGAGTAGTTCGGAGAAAAGGCTGGCAAATAGGCTGGCCCCGCCCCTGCTGCCTCACAGCTGATCTTTTGTTGCTCTGAACGGGAGAACGGAACTGGAAAGCAGGTTAGTGGGATGGGGAGGTAATGGGGATTTTGCAGTATCCTTCCCCTGCCACACCCTCCAAGCCACGCCCACAAAGCCACACCATGCCCACAAAGCCACGCCTGCAGACTCGGTAGTAAAAATTTTTGAATCCCACCACTGGCGTGTACCCCCCTAATTTTTATTTAGTATAATGCTCATGTAAACTACTCAGAGTCATTCTGAGAGTGAGATAGTCAGTACCTAAATTTGGAAGGAAGCGGAGGGGGTGGAGAGAGAGAGGGGGAGGAGGAATGGGAGAAGGAGGGCAGAAGCAGGAGGAGGAAGAGGAGAGCGAGGAGGAATATGAGGAAGAGAAGGAGGAGAAGGAGGAGAACAAGGAGGAGTATGAGGAAGAGGAGGAGAGAAGGAGGAGAAGGAGAAGAAGAGAGGGAGGAAGAGGGGAGAAGCAGGAGGAGGAGAGGGAGGAGTATGAGGAAGAGGAGGAGGTGTAAGATGGAGAAGGAGGAGGAGGAGGAGAAAGAAGAAGAAGAAGAAGAGGAGGAGGAGGAAGGAGGAGGAGGAGAAGCGGAGGAGTATGAGGAGGAGGGGGAGAGAGGAGGAGGAAGAAACCTGCTTCCATCTCTATCTTGTCTTGACTTGGGAAGCGGACTCGATCTGCAGCGCCCGCTCCCAAGCAGTGAACGAGTCCTCGTTCCTGTTCAGTTCCTTGTCCAGCTGGCTTATCCACTACAACCCCATCACTTCCTGTTCCCAGCTGATGTTTGTGTGCCATTGGCAAGGGATTGTCAACTGTATTTTTTGTTCCTTCTTGGAATATGCCAGAAATAGAACAAATATGGCTGCCAAGAGCATGCACGTGTCTCTCTCTCTCTCTCTGTGTCTCTGTCTCTCTCTGTCTTTGTCTCTCTCTCTGTCTCTCTCTCTTTCTCTCTCTTTCTGTCTCTCTCTCTTCATCTCTCTCTCTGTCTTTCTGTCTGTTTCTTTGTCTCTCTCTCTCTCTGTCTTTCTGTCTCTCTCTCGTTGTCTCTCTCTGTCTTCTCTCTCTCTATCTCTGTATGTATGTGTGTCTTTGTCTCTCTCTCTGTCTTTGTCTCTCTCTGTGTGTCTTTCTCTCTCACTCTGTCTCTCTCTGTGTGTGTCTTTGTCTCTTTCTCTGTCTCTCTCTCTTTGTCTCTCTCTCTCTGTCTCTCTCTCTGTCTTTCTCTCTGTGTGTCTTTGTCTCTCTCTCTCTTTCTGTCTCTCTCTTTGTCTCTCTGTCTTTCTCTGTTTGTCTCTCTCTCTGTCTGTCTTTCTGTCTCTCTCTCTCTCTGTCTCTCTCTGTCTTTCCCTCTGTGTGTCTCTTTGTCTCCCTCTCTCTGTCTCTCTGTCTCTCTCTGTCTTTCTCTCTGTTTCTTTGTCTCTCTGTGTGTTTGTCTTTCTGTCTTTCTCTCTCTCTCTTTCTCTTTGTCTCTCTCTCTCTGCCTTTGTCTCCCTCCCTCTCTCTCTCTCTTTGCCTCTCTCTCTCTGTCTTTCTGTCTCTCTCTTTGTCTCTCTCTGTCTCTCTCTTTGTCTCTCTCTGTTTCTTTGTCTCTCTGTGTCTGTCTGTCTCTTTGTGTCCCTCTCTCTGTCTCTCTCTCACTCTCTCTCTCTCTTTCTCTCACTCTCTCTCTCACTCTCTTTGTCTCTCTCTCTGTCTGTCTCTCTCTGTCTGTCTCTCTCTGCCTTTTCTTTCTGTGTGTCTCTTTGTCTCTCTCTCTCTGTGTTTTCTGTCTCTCTTTGTCTCACTCTCTGTCTTTCTCTCTGTGTCTCTCTTTCTCTCTCTGTCTCTGTCTGTCTCTGTCTATCTCTCTCCCTCTCTCTTGCATTGTGCAATCCCCATGTTTATTTAAGGGAACAGGAGAAAATCAAGCTTTGGTGGAGAAGGACCAGGCCGGAAGGAGCTTTCTCAAACAATAAAGGAACTGTTTATGCACCATCGAGAGGGCATGCGAAATTGTCGCATGATGGGCCATCCAGATGCCAAAGAGGTGTGCAAAGGAGAATTGTTAAAACAAGAGCAAAGCCAAGAGGCCTTCAAAGATTAGGACTGGCAAACTCAAAACACACACAGAGAAGTGCCCCAAAACACAATTTCTTTCCCAATATGATGCTAGCAGGCAGCCAGCACAAAAAAAGGGGCCTCCACAATCTTTTGTGCATGACTGTCTTTCTGGTAAGAAACGTTATATCACCCAAAACAAAGGGCATAACCGCATGGGTTGGGAATTAGTCATTTCTTCATCGAAAGGAACAAGTCTTTCTTTTAGCATTGGGCACTGGTGAAGTTCTCTGTTGTCTTTAGAGCCAGAGGAAATACCAGGGGGATAAAAAAAAAGAAAATCAGAATGATTAAGGGACTAAAAAACAAATCCTTTGTTTGAACCGATTGGGGAATTTTTCTTTAGCTTGAAGCAAAGGTTGGCAAAGAGAAACCAGGTATGAAAAATGCCATTAATGAAGGAGAGAAACAACCTAGGAAAAATTTCCCTGAGAGGGAGAGAACCAGGGCTGGGTTCCTGCCAGTTCTAACCTCTTCTATAGAAGAGGTTCCACAAATCTACAGTGCCGTTTAGAACCGGTTCCGGCTCCCTCCCCAAGCCCGTCCGCACATCATCAAGATGAAGAGCGAGAGGAGGAATTCTGGGAGTTGAAGTCCACAAGTCTTAAAGCTGTCAAGTTTGAACAACCCTGGGGTTTTTTTCCCCCCAAAGGGTTAGGGGTAAATTGACAGCTTTAAAACTTGCACACTTCAATGCCAGAATTTCTGAGCCAACATTTTGGTTGCTAAGCAAGAGCGTTGTTAAGTGAGTTTCACCACATTTTACAGGTTGGCCATGCCCACCCAATCACATAGCTGGTAAGCCACTCCTACCCGGTCACATGGCCATCAAGCCACTCCCACAAAGCAGGCCACACCTACAGAAGTGGTTCTAAAAAAAATTGAAACCCACCACTGGAGAGAACGATTAATCAGTGGAACGACCTGCGTTCAGAAGTTGGGAATGCTTCAATACTGGAAGTTTAGAAGAAGAGATTGGATAGCAGAAGAGATCGGACAGCCATTTGTCTCAAACCTACTAGGCACAAAACGGGACACAGGGGAGTTGTGCATGCAAGGGGTGAGGGGAGCACGCGGGGGTTAAACGCTAATGCACGGGGGCCGGGGGCACATTGCATTATGGATACTGGCCATAATGCACATGCGCTTTCGGCATGCAACGACAATAAGGTTAGCCATCATTGGTATAGGGCTTCCTGCCTGAGCAGGGGATTGCACTAGACTGGAAGATCTCCAAGGTCACAAGAGCCGAGGTGGCACAGTGGTTAGGGTGCAGTACTGCAGGCCACTTCAGCTGACTGTTATCTGCCGTTCAGTGGTTCTAATCTCACCGGCTCAAGGTTGACTCAGCCTTCCATCCTTCCGAGGTGGGTGAAATGAGGACCCAGACTGTGGGGGCGATATGCTGACTCTGTAAACCGCTTAGAGAGAGCTGAAAGCCCTATGAAGTGGTATATAAGTCTAACTGCTATTGCTATTCCAACTCTGCTATTCTGTTATTCTGTTAAATTAAAGCTGATAGCCTATCTGGCATTCCTTCCTCTGATTTTTTCAGTGTCATTGTGATGTTGAACGGTCGCTAAACAGAATGACAGAATAACAAAATTGGAAGGGACCTTGGAGGTCTTAAAGTGCAACCCCTCGCTCAGGCAGTAAGCCCTATAGCACTTCAGACAAATGTCTGTCCAATCTCTTCTTTAAAACTTTATTGTTCCAGAGGAGGAGGAGGAGGAGGAGGAGGAGGGAGGAGGAGGAGGGAGGAGGAGGAGGAGGAGGAGGAGGAAGACTAAGAAGAAGAAAGAGAAGAAGAAGAAAAAGAAGAAGACAAGAAGAAGGAGTAGAAGGAGAAAGAGAAGGAGAAGACTAAGAAGATGAAGAAGAAGAAGAAGAAGAAGAAGGAGTAGAAGGAGAAAGAGAAGGAGAAGACTAAGAAGAAGAAGATGAAGAAGAAAGAAGAAGAAGAAGAGAGGAGGAGGAGGAGGAGGAAGAAGGAGGAGGAGAAGAAGACTAAGAAGAAGAAGAGGAGGAGGAAGAGGAAAAGAGGAGGCGGAGGAAGGAGAAGAAGACTAAGAAGAAGAAGAAGAAGAAGAAAAAGAAGAAGACTAAGAAGAAGAAGAAGGAGAAAGAGAAGGAGAAGACTAAGAAGAAGATGAAGATGAAGAAGAAGAAGAAGAAGAAGAAGAAGAAGAAAGAGGAGAGGAGGAGGAAGGAGGAGGAGGAGAAGAAAACTAAGAAGAAGAAGAGGAGGAGGAGGAGGAGGAGGAAGAGGAAAAGAGGAGGAGGAGGAGGAGGAAGGAGAAGAAGAATACTAAGAAGAAGAAGGAGAAGAAGAAGAAGAAGACTAAGTAGAAGGAGAAGAAGGAGAAAGAGGAGAAGACTAAGAATGATGATGATGATGATGATGATGATGATGATGATGATGTTGAATGTAGTCTAATCCAGCAGAGAAGCAACCTAGAACCAAGGATAAATTTTCCTGACGGAGAACAATTAATCAGTGGAATGATTTGCCTCCAGAGATTTTTAAGAACAGATTGAACAGCTATTTGTCTGAAATTTTGTAGGATTTCTTGCTTGATTATGGGGTTGGACTAGAAGAACGCCAAAGTCCCTTCCAACTCTGTTATTCTATTGTTTGCTAAATTTATTTGCTGCCAATCTCACCCTGGGGCTATTCTAAGTAATAAAAAGGGAGAAAATGAAAGGAATGTAAACAGAAGAGAAGTAAAATAATAGAACCCATAAAATAAAAAGGAGAAAGGAACACAGGGAGAAGACATCTTAATATGATACGTTGACAGTCTCCAGTTAAAATGGAACTTGAAACAATTCCGGAAAATTTGACATTTAGAGGCAGAAAACTTGATTGCTGCTTACTGTCACTAGACACATAGCCAAAATCAGCTTAGATATTGCCTCCAGAGGACAGTTGAAGTGGGTTAATGTACCACTCAGGACTGGAAAGGACCTCTGAGGTCTTCTAGTCGAACCCCCTGCTCTGGGTAGGAGACTGTATACAATTACGTACAATTGGCTGCCCAGTGTCTTCTTGAAAACATCCCGTGATGGAGCACCAGGGGTGGGTTTGGCTGCTGCTACTGCTGGTTCACTTTGGGATGCGCCATACTAAAAAAAAGCACTTCTGCACACGTGCAGAAGCAAAAAACAAGATGTCGGTACTTATGGCGCCGCTGAGAGAACTGATTCAGGGGGGTGGCAGGCCAAGTTACTACCTACTCGGCCGAACCGGTCAAGAGCCCAGGGGAAGCAGTTTTCGCCCTTCTGGAGGCTTGAGGAAAGCCTCTGGAGCCTGGGGAGGGCGAAAAATGCCCCCCCCCCATGGTGCCAGAGGCCGACTAGGCCATGCCCATCATGGCCAGGCCCATCCAGCAACAGGGCAGTGAACCCGTTGCTGCAATTTTTGAAGCCCATCCCTGGGCTGGACTAGAAGACCTCCAAAGTCCCTTTCTTTTATTTAAGTCAGCTTGGTTTAGCAACAAATCAGCCAGCTTCAGCAATTGAATCATATGCCACATCAGCAATAAATCAGGGCTTTAGTTCAAGAAGGAAATTAGCCCAGGAATCTTTTATCAATAAACAGAGTTTATAACCTGTAAAAAAATAAAATAAAAGTCCACAGGCTTTGTTGATAAAAGTTATTTCTAGAAAAAGATTACCCGGAAGTCACTTCAGCAATAAACAGCAGCTATGAAAACCTACACTCTTATGAGCAAGCTATTTATTTGTCCCTAGAGAATAACACCTAGCAGGAAATCATGAAATTGGCAAGTGTATGTGGGAATTTTTTATTTTTTTTTACTAGCTAAACTAGTCCATATATGAGTGTAATTGACAGTTTTAGAGAGTGTAATCGAGAGTTTGAGCGCTGAGTTTCTCCCATACATTCACGGAATCTTTCTCAATCTCTTCTGCAAAGGAGAAATGTGTTGGTAGTCCTTGACTTCCGAATGATCGCTTGGCAATTATTCAAAGTTGCAACGGGGATACACACACAAACACACACAAATCAGGGGGCGGGCAAATATTGGTCCCTTTTGACCTGTGGACTTCGACTCCCAGAATTCCATGCTGGCTCAGGAATTCTGGGAGTTGAAGTTCCCAGGTCATAAAGGGGCCATTATTGCCCACCTCCCCTTCCAAAAAAACGACTTAGACCTGAAGTTCTGACAGGCCACAGTCACATAACTGTATTTTGGGCCCTCGACGACTGGACAACATTTGTGGCTGTTTTTAACACCCTAAGGTCATGTGACTCAGTGGCTCGGTGGCTAATATGCTGAGCTTGTCTATCAGAAAGGTTGACGGTTTGGCAGTTCGAATCCCTAGCGCCGCATAACGGAGTGAGCTCCCACTACTTGTCCCAGCTTCTGCCAAATTAGCAGTTCGAAAGCACGTAAAAATGCAACTGGAAAAAATAGGAACCACTTTGATGGGAAGGTAAGAGCGTTCCATGCACCGTCGGCATTGAGTCATGCCAGCCACATGATCACGGATACGTCTTCGGGCAGCGCTGGCTCTTCAGCTTTGAAACAAAAATGAGCACCGTCCCCTAGAATCGGGAACGACAAGCACATATATGCGAGGGGAACCTTTACATTTACCTTTAGTCATATGACTGTGATTTTCGACATGTTTTGCGTCTCGTTTTTGGCAATTCATCACCTAGTGCAACGATCCCCAAACTTTTCGGTCCCAGGGACCGTTTTCGTAGAAGACAATTTCCCCACAGAGTGTTTGGGGATGGTTTAGGTTTCACTGGCTCGCCCTCTGCTCCACTTCAGCCGTCCAGCCCGATTCCTCACAGGGTTGGGGCCCCCTGCACTAGGGAACAATGGGTTGGCTTTACGACTGCCATGTTCACTTAATGTCTGTTGCCAAAAAAAAAGATCTTAAAATTGGATTGGTGACGTAACAGTCTGCTTTACTGAGCCGAGGTGGCGCAGTGGGTAGAGTGCAGTACTGCAGGCTACTTAAGCTGACTGTTATCTGCAGTTCGGCGGTTCAAATCTCACCAGGCTCAAGGTTGACTCAGCCTTCCATTCTTCCGAGGTGGGTAAAATGAGCACCCAGACTGTTGGGGGCAATATGCTGACTCTGTAAACTGCTTAGAGAGGGCTGAAAGCCCTATGAAGCGGTATATAAGTGTAACTGCTATTGCTATTGCTATTTACAACCGTCACAGTGTAGAAAAGGAATGAGTAAGCTCCATTATCAAAAAGTAAGGTTCTACATTTAGGCAAGAAAAACGAAATGCACAGGTACAGTATAGGTGGTACCTTGCTCAACAGTAGTAACTGTGAGAGGGATCTTGGAGTCCTTAGTGAACAACCATTTAAATAGGAGCCAGCCGTGTGCAGCAGCTGCCAAAAAAGCCAACACAGTTCTAGGCTGCATAAACAGAGGGATAGAATCAAGATCACGTGAAGGGTTAATACCATTTTATAATGCCTTGGTAAGGCCACACTTGGAATACTGCAATCAGTTTGGGTTGCCACGATGTAGAAAAGATGTTGAGACTCTAGAAAGAGTGCAGAGAAGAGCAACAAAGATGATTAGGGGACTGGAGGCTAAAACATGAAGAACAGTTGCAAGAACTGGGTATGTCTAGTTTAATGAAAAGAAGGACTTGGAGAGACATGATGGCAGTGTTCCAATATCTCAGAGGCTGCCACAAAGAAGAGGGAGTCAAGCTATTCCACCAAAGCCCCTGAGGGTAGGACAAGAAGCAATGAGTGGAAACTAATCAAGGAGAGAAGCAACTTAGAACTAAGGAGAAATTTCCTGACAGCTAGAACAATTAATCAGTGGAACGACTTGCCTCCAGAAGTTGTAAATGTTCCAATACTGGAAGTCTTTAAGAAGATGTTGGATAGCCATTTGTCTGAAATGGTATATAGGGTTTCCTTCCTGAGCAGGGGGTTGGACTAGAAGACCTCCAAGGTCCCTTCCAACTCTGATATCCCATTCTATTCTAAGTTGAGGACAACCTGTATTTTAAATGCCTTGAGTTGACTCACAGCAATTACTGCTTCTCAGTCTTAATTCTTTCTATCTACATCAGCATCCTGCCTGTTCAGCAATCCTTCCGAAAGGTAATAAATTTCAGAGGTGCCACATTTCACCCAAGGTTCACCTTCCAAGCTTTGAGGAAGAGATTTGCCCAAGAATGGCGCAACCTATACTTATGTCAGTGTTAATTCTGAATGGGCAACTGAAACCTGCCAGTTCACGTCGGACAAGAATTGTCTCCTTTCCTTCCAACCAAGTCGGAAAGAAGAAGGTGGCAAGAAAAAAAATGTGGCCCTGGTGGTATTTGAACCCTGCCCTTCCCTAAGAGAAGCCCGTCCGAAGTCTTAAAGGGCCACTTCTACCTTATCGCTCAAATTCCCTGTCTCTCACCAACAAGGTGTTGCAATGATATTAACTGAAACCAGGAGGTTAATTTCCTTGTTATTAATTTACCATTATTATTATTTTATCTCTTGCATTGACAGCACGTACATGGCTTCTGAGCAACTCCGAATGAGACCATTCCTGGTCTGTTTTCCTGATCCTAATTCAACCCCATGACGAAGCAGTCCACAGCACAGGTAATCCTCAAGTTAGGACGCACGCATGCACGAGGGGTCGTGCATCCATATGCAGGTGGGCGGGGTGCATTGCATTGTTGGTGTGGGCGTGCCCACAATTTTGTCATGCCATTGTTGGAAGAAACGTCCTTCTGGGTTCGGCTCCAAGTGGGGGAAAAGACACTGGAGACATGGAGGCTGCTTGGAAAGATGGTTTTAATGGTGGAGAGGACCACATGGCTTGAGTCCTGAACAGAAAAGGTGATCACATGCTTCAATGTTGGTGGAGAAGAGAAGGGAAGGGAGGAAGAGAAGCTGAGTCCCTGGTTTTATGCCCTCTCTGGCCTTTGATCTTGAGCTTGTATTCTGATTGGTTGTCAGACTCCCATGGGCCCATGCAGGGGCAACTCTCTAGGCTGTGTTTTGAATCCAGGTTTGGTTGAGTTCTCAGATGCCATGTGGCAAGTTGGGTAAAGTGCCAATATTATCATGCCTTAATCCCATCACTCTGGAGCTGAAGGGGAGAACTCTTTATTATGTAAAGTGGACTAGCTCAGGCTTTAATGGCACATTGACAAAGTGGGGATGGGCAGGAAGCTACAGGGCGCTATTTTGTCTTTTAAAACATGTTTCTTTCTTTTCACATCCAGAGAAATATTCTGCCTTTTCAAGGATATTTCATTTTCCTGGGAGAGGGCTGGGTGATAACTTCCTATATCTTTACAAAAAGATTTGCCATCACTGGTATAGAGGTTGCACATCAGAGTCGTAATTCAGAGAGGAGCGGGGGAGAGAGCCTTTAAGAATATATTTAAACAAAAGCGTGTATATTGATATTAGAATTATATAGACTGGATAATTATTTTGAATGTACTTTGACAGGCATTAGTATAGCATTTTTAATGCAAATAGATATGAAGAGTGAAATATGAGAATTATGAATAAGAATTAAGCATTAATTGGAAAATCAGTAGTATTAACATGTTCAAATAATATAATGATTAGCAGTGAAATAATAAAATTAATACTAATAAATATTAATAATAAAATTAAATGAGTAATTAGATAATGAAAGAATATATTTTAATATAAGCATGTGTATTAAAAGTAGAATTAAATGGATTGGACAAATGGAAGGAATATGAATAAATCTACCCCATCTGTTTAAATGATATTGTGATTGACATTGGAATTGTATGTTGAAACACTGAACAATGAAAGAATGAAGGATGAAACTTTAATATATACAGATGTGAAAAGTTAAATAATGGAAATATGAATAATAAAGCAGGTGAAAGATGAAGACTGGAAAGAAACGTCTTTGACTACAATGGTGACATAAATAAAAGTTAGAATAGAAATAAAAGGGGAACGACTATATATATATATATATATATATATATATATATATATATATATATATATATATATATATATATATATATATATATATATATATATATATATATATATATATATATATATATATATATATATATTCCAATAGCTTGAAATAGATCTATACTAGTCTCCCTTTATTTATTTATCAGCACAAACACAACATATATATATGTGTGTGTGTGTGTGTGTGTGTGTGTGTGTGTCTGTGTGTGTGTTTGTGTGTGTCTGTGTGTGTGTTTGTGTGTGTGTGTGTGTATACACATACATAACAAGATATATGTAATAATAAGGGCGGGCTAGAAAATGAATGGCAGTAGTATTAGATATGTTTAAACAATATGAAATGAAAATGAAATGTAATAACTATGAGTAATAATATTATGTTTATGTGTACTAAAATGTATGATACCCAGGTATCACACTGTTCATGCATTGATATGTATAAGTAATATTAAAAAAAATTGACCAAAAAAAAGAGTCGTATTTCGGATTGTTTCTTTTGCGGAAGTAAACAGTGAACCGTAAAATAAACAGTGAATCACTGTGGGTGTAATTTTGCTAAAAAATAGCAGTAAATAACAATAGCCACAGCACTTAGATTTATATACTGTTTCACAATGTTTTACAGCCTTCTCTAAGCGGTTTACAAAGCCAGCCTATTGCCCCCAACAATCTGGGTCCTCATTTTACCGACCTCAGGAAGATGGAAACGTGGAGTCAACCTTGAGCCAGTGAGATTCGAACTGCCGAACTGCCGGTATTCTAAAAACTGCACCATCACGGCTCATATGCCATGTTTTAGCAAAACCGTCATAAAACGGAGAGCCGGGGTGGCGCAGTGGTTAGGGTGCAGTACTGCAGGCCACTTCAGCTGACTGTTATCTGCAGTTCAGCGGTTCTAATCTCACCGGCTCAAGGTTGACTCAGCCTTCCATCCTTCCAAGGTGGGTGAAATGAGGACCCGGATTGTTGGGGGCAATATGCTGACTCTGTAAACCGCTTAGAGAAGGCTGAAAACCCTATGAAGCGGTATGTAAGTCTAACTGCTATTGCTACTGCTAAAACAAAGACGCTGGACTACGGGATATTGAAAATGGCCATAAGCCCAATTGCCGAAGATTTAAAGTACAATCATATATGATCATGGGAAGGAATTTTGAATCTGGGTCAAAAGTAACCCCACCAAGTTAGGGCCATGGGAACCTTGAACAATTGCTAAGTTGACTGGTCGTAAATCGAGGGCTACCTGTTTGAGCCTCTATCTAGCAAAGATGTGGCTTGTTTGAAAAAAGTTTCCTTGGTTAACCTGGGTAAGTTAGACGAGAAACTTGATTAGGCATTTCCTTTGCATTTTAAGGCCATTGGTGGACCAAAACTTATAGAGAGAGTCCTCGACTTATAGCTACAATTAAGCCCAAGATTTCTGTTGCTGAGACATTTGTTAAGTGGGTTTTGCCCCAATTTTACAATCTTTTTTTTGTCAGGCTTGTTCAAGTGAATCACTGCCATTGTTCAATTAGTAACACAACTATTAAGTGAATCTGGCTTCACTTTGCTGGCCAGGTCGTCACAAAAGCTGATCACATGACTCCGGGACACGACAACCGTCATAAATACGAGTCAGTTGCCACGCCTCTTGACTTTTATTACAGGACCAAAGGAGGGGTTGTCACGGTCGTGTGGCAAACAGCCATAAGTCACTTTTTTTCCAGTTCTGTGGTAACTTGGAACAGTCACTAAATGAAATTTTGGTAAATCAAGGACTATCTACAGCAGGGGTGTCAAACTCGACTTCATTGAGGGCCGCATTGGGGTTGTGTTTTACCAGGGTGTGTGTGTGTGTGTGTGTGTGTGGCCAGCTCGAAGTCACTCATGTCGGTGGTACATGTGGTGGCCAAGTGCTAAGGCAGGACTTCCTTCAGACCGTCCCTCTCATTATAATCTTCCTTCCTTCCTTCCTTCCTTCCTTCCTTCCTTCCTTCCTTCCTTCCTTCCTTCCTTCCTTCCTTCCTTCCTTCTTCCTTCTCCTTTCTCCTTCCTTCCCCTCTTTCCTTCTTTTCCCTTCCTTGCTCTTTTCCCATCTTCCCTTCTTTTTCTTTGTCTTTTCCCCCTTTCCCTTTCTCCTTTCCTATCCTTTCTTGGATGCTCAAGTGCAAAAGGGGGAAACACTTCTCCTTTTGTTTCATTTTCAGTTTGTTTCGCTAGCCCTCTGCCAGGGAAAATGTTGCCTGGGGAACTGCATTCCCCTTCCCGTGGGTTCCGTTTTCGCTGGCAGTGGGGGATGCAGGAGGCCCCCCTATGTATGGCTGTATGACTCTTGTGTATTTTAATTTCGTGTATTGTGTTTGTATCCCCTTTCCCCCTTTTTAGTTGTTCGCCGCCCTGAGTCCCTCCCGGAGAAGGGCGGCATACAAATAAATTAAATCTTAAATCTTAAATCTCCCCACCTGCCCACCCCGAGCTCTGCTTTTGCTGACAGAGGGACCACGGGCTGGTCCTTCACTGTTTCCAAGGTGGCCCTGTGAGCCAGATCTAAGCATCCAGCGAGTTTGACATCCCTGATCTACAGTAAGAATGAAACTGTCACTTCTAGAGAGCCTTTGTGGCAGTGTTAGAAATTAAAACCCACCCCTCTCCGAGAAAAAATGAAATAGCCTGGGAAATATTGAAAAAGGCAGAATATTATATTTCCCTGGATTTAAAAAAAAATGGAGAAACGCGGTTTTAGGTAGGAAACAAGACTCACTCTTAATAGCCCCCATTTTTGTCAATGGGCCATTAAAAGGCCTGAGCTGGTCTATTCTACATAACAAAAATCCCCTTTCAGCTCCAGGGTGATGGGATTAAGGCATGATGGTATTAGCCCTTAACCCATCCCACCACAGGGCACCTGGGAATTCAACCAAGCTTTAGATTCTAAAGCAGACAACCTACAATGTTAACTAAGATCCTCCACCCCTGGGAGTCTGACAACCAATCAGAATACATTTCTTACACAGGAACAGGAAACAGAGAGGTGGGGCCGAACAGAGAATATAAAATATCCAGGAACTCTCAGCAAGCCCCTTTTTCCTCTCTTTTCTTCTTCGCCCAACATCTGAAAGCATGTGATGCACCTTTTCTGTTCAGGAGCTCAAGCCATGTGATCCTGTCCATCATTAAAACCATCTTTCCAAGCAGCCTCCATGTTTCCAGTGTCTTTTCCCCCACTTGGAACTGAACCAGTGTTGGGTTTCAAATTTTTTTAGAACCTCTTCTATAGGTGTGGCCTGCTTTATGGGAGTGGCTTGCTGGCCATGTGACCAGGTGGGAGTGGATTGCCAGCCATGTGATCGAGTGGGAGTGGATTGCCAACCATGTGACTGAGTGGGCGTGGCCAACTTGTAAAATGTGGTGAAACTCACTTAACAACGCTCTTGCTTAGCAACCAAAATGTTGGCTCAGAAACTCTGGCATTTGAAGCACGCAAGTCTTAAAGCTGTCAAGTTACAAGATCCTTGCACTCCTAACCCTTTAGAAAAAAAAAACCCCAGGGGTGTTCAAACTTAACAGCTTTAAGACTTGTGGACTTCAACTCCCAGAATTCCTCCTCTCGCTCTTCATCTTGATGATGTGCAGACGGGTGGGGGGGAGGGAGGTGGAACCGGTTCTAAATGGCACTGTAGATTTGTGGAACCTCTTCTATAGAAGAGGTTAGAAATGGCAGGAACCCACCCCTGAACTGAACCCACAAGGGCATTTCTTCCAGCAGTATTTCTCAACCTGAGCAACTCTAAGATGGATGAACTTCAGCTTCCAGAATTCCCCAGCCAACAACATGGCCGGCTGGGGGAATTCTGGGAGTTGAAGTCCACCCCACCTTCGAGTTGCTGAGGTTGAGAAACCATCGCTATGCGGTGACACCGGTAACGCTACCTTGAGAGGTTCTCAGATTACATGCTGAAATCCCTATCAGGCTAAGTCTCTGGCGTCAGATTTCCGAGTAATTCAGAAGGTGTGAAGCAGGATGTTTCATGCGTGGTGAAGGAGTGCCAAATTTCAAGGCTGTGGTTTTTTTGTTTTCGTAAAAGGATTGGAGAGGGTATTTCGTTTCTTTCTCTTTTTCAGGGTCACGTTAATATCTACTCTTGTTTAGTTAAGCTGCCGCTCTTCGGTTACACCACAACTAACTAAGGCCTGGCTTCCATAGATGAAGAACGCTTTCAATTTCTAGAGAGGAAACTTTGTTCTCGTTGGCGGATTGCGTGACCCGTCAAAAGCGCGGACGGCAAAAGCGCGATCGACAAAATCGCGCCTTTGACGTCATCACAGCGCGACGAAAAAGATCGAAAAATTCAAATAAAAATTAATAAAAATTAAATTAAAGCAAGCCGATTCACATAAAGGTAAGGGTTAGGGTTAGGGTTAGGGTTAGGGTTAGGTTAAGGGTTAGGGTTAGCTTTAGAGCGTTAGCGTTAGCGTTAGGGTTAGGATAAGGGTTAGCGTTACGTTTTTCGTTACTTTAACGGTTAGGTTTAGGGTTAGGTTTAGGGTTAGGTTAAGAGTTAGGGTTAGGGTTAGGTTTAGGGTTAGGTTTGGGGGGGTTAGGGGAAGGTTTTAGCTTTATTTTTACATTTTTTCGATCTTTTTCGTCGCGCTGTGATGACGTCACAGCGCGCTTTTGTCGAGCGCGATTTTGTCCTACGCGCTTTTGTGGTGGAACCGGCGGATTGCTGTGATGTCACAGCCGCGCTGGGAGGGTAGCGGAATTCCTCCTCCGATGGCGGCTGTTTCAGTTTTTCCAATGCCAACGTAATCTGGTATCGGCATTGAGGAGGCGTTAGACAGTGATGAAAGACGCAAACTCTGCGACCTTGTCAGCCACTCATACATGTACAGTATATCACAGAAGCGAGTACACCCACCTCACATTGTGTAAATATTTCAGTATATCTTTTCATGCGACAAGACCAGTGGTGGTTCTCAATTTTTTTTAGAACCTGAGACTGGTTGGGAGTGGCCTGTCAGCCATGTGACCAAGTGGGAGTGGCTTGGCAGACATGTGACCAAGTGGGAGTGGCTTGGCAGACATGTGACTGGGTTGGCGTGGCCAACTTGTAAAATGTGGAGAAACTCACTTAACAACGCTCTTGCTTAGCAACCAAAATGTTGGCTCAGAAACTCTGGCATTTGACGCACGCAAGTCTTAAAGCTGTCAGTTACAAGACCCTTGCACCCCTAAGCCTTTAGAGAAAAAAAACCCCAGGAGTGTTCAAATTTGACAGCTTTAAGATTTGTGGACTTCAACTCCCAGAATTCCTCCTCCAGTCATGTTGGCGCAGAAACTCTGGCATTTGACGCACGCAAGTCTTAAAGCTGTCGTTACAAGACCCTTGCACCCCTAACCCATTAGATAAATAAAAAGCCCAGGGGAGTTCAAACTTGACAGCTTTAAGACTTGTGGACCTCAACTCCCAGAATTCCTCCTCCAGTCATGTTGGCTCAGGAACTCTGGCATTTGACGCACGCAAGTCTTAAAGCTGTCAGTTACAAGACCCTTGCACCCCTAAGCCTTTAGAGAAAAAAACCCCCAGGAGTGTTCAAATTTGACAGCTTTAAGATTTGTGGACTTCAACTCCCAGAATTCCTCCTCCAGTCATGTTGGCGCAGAAACTCTGGCATTTGACGCACGCAAGTCTTAAAGCTGTCGTTACAAGACCCTTGCACCCCTAACCCATTAGATAAATAAAAAACCCAGGGGAGTTCAAACTTGACAGCTTTAAGACTTGTGGACTTCAACTCCCAGAATTCCTCCTCCAGTCATGTTGGCTCAGGAACTCTGGCATTGAAGTGTGCAAGTCTTAAAGCTGTCGAGTTACAAGACCCTTGTACCCCTAACCCTTTAGGAAAAAAATCCCAGGGGTGTTCAAACTTGACAGCTTTAAGACTTGTGGACTTCAACTCCCAGAATTCCTCCTCCAGTCATGTTGGCTCAGGAACTCTGGTATTGAAGTGTGCAAGTCTTAAAGCTGTCAAGTTACAAGACCCTTGCACCCCTAACCCATTAGATAAATAAAAAACCCAGGGGAGTTCAAACTTGACAGCTTTAAGACTTGTGGACCTCAACTCCCAGAATTCCTCCTCCAGTCATGTTGTCTCAGGAACTCTGGCATTTGACGCACGCAAGTCTTAAAGCTGTCAGTTACAAGACCCTTGCACCCCTAAGCCTTTAGAGAAAAAAAAACCCAGGGGTGTTCAAACTTGACAGCTTTAAGACTTGTGGACTTCAACTCCCAGAATTCCTCCTCCAGTCATGTTGGCTCAGGAACTCTGGCATTGAAGTGTGCAAGTCTTAAAGCTGTCAAGTTACAAGACCCTTGCACCCCTAACCCATTAGATAAATAAAAAACCCAGGGGAGTTCAAACTTGACAGCTTTAAGACTTGTGGACCTCAACTCCCAGAATTCCTCCTCCAGTCATGTTGTCTCAGGAACTCTGGCATTTGACGCACGCAAGTCTTAAAGCTGTCAGTTACAAGACCCTTGCACCCCTAAGCCTTTAGAGAAAAAAAACCCCAGGGGTGTTCAAACTTGACAGCTTTAAGACTTGTGGACTTCAACTCCCAGAATTCCTCCTCCAGTCATGTTGGCTCAGGAACTCTGGCATTGAAATGTGCAAGTCTTAAAGCTGTCGAGTTACAAGACCCTTGTACTCCTAACCCTTTAGGAAAAAAATCCCAGGGGTGTTCAAACTTGACAGCTTTAAGACTTGTGGACTTCAACTCCCAGAATTCCTCCTCCAGTCATATTGGCTCAGGAACTCTGGCATTGAAGTGTGCAAGTCTTAAAGCTGTCAAGTTACAAGACCCTTGCACCCCTAACCCATTAGATAAATTAAAAACCCAGGGGAGTTCAAACTTGACAGCTTTAAGACTTGTGGACTTCAACTCCCAGAATTCCTCTTCCAGTCATGTTGGCTCAGGAACTCTGGCATTTGATGCACGCAAGTTTTAAAGCTGTCAGTTACAAGACCCTTGCACCCCTAACCCTTTAGAGAAAAAAAACCCCAGGGGTGTTCAAACTTGACAGCTTTAAGACTTGTGGACTTCAACTCCCAGAATTCCTCCTCCAGTCATGTTGGCTCAGGAACTCTGGCATTGAAGTGTGCAAGTCTTAAAGCTGTCGAGTTACAAGACCCTTGTACCCCCAACCCTTTAGGGAAAAAACCCCAGGGGTGTTCAAACTTGACAGCTTTAAGACTTTAAGGTTTAGATAGGAATCTTAGAGGCGGGCGGGGCGATTGATGAACCAGCCAATCAGTGAGCGGCAGGCGGGGCAAGCATGGTGCGGACGGTGGGGGTGGGGAGGGAGCTGGAACCAATTCTAAACGGCATTGTAGATTTGTGGAAACTCTTCTATAGAAGAGGTTAGAACTGGCAGGAACCCACCCCTGGACGAGACTGAAGAAATGGCACTTGGCTACAATGTAAAGTAGTGAGTGCCCAGCTTGCATAACAGCTGTCCTCTCAAAATAATGCTGTCCTCTCAAAATAATGCCACACAAAGCTATTAATGTCGCAACAAAAGTGAGCACACCCCTAAGGGGTGTCATGTCCAAAGGGGCCCCGAAGGATCAATATTTTCTGTGGCTGCCATTATTTTCGTGTACCTTCTTGGACACAGAGTTGACCAGAGCTTCACCGGTTGCCGCTGGAGTCCTCTTCCGCTCCTCCGTGGGCGACGTCACGGAGCTGGTGGGTGTTTGAGACCTTGCGCACCTCCGCCTTCCATTTCAGGATGCCCCACAGATGCTCAATGAGGGTTTAGGCCTGGAGACATGTGTTGGAAGTTAAAACCCACCCCTCTCCTAGAGAAGTGAAATATTTTGGGATTCACTAAAAAAGGCAGAATATTTCCCCTAAAAAGAGAAATGGAAATCCAGAGAAGCAGAAGTCAGCTGCCCCCACCTTTGTGAATGGGCCGTTAAGGCCTGAGACAGTCTATTCTACATAACAAAGTTCTACCCCCCCTTTCAGGCAAGGGGTACCTCTTTCTACCGCCACCTAGCAAACAGAAACTCACCACATGGCACCTGGGAAGATTACATCAGCCAGCGGCTCAAAGAAGTTAGGGTCTCAGGACAGCTTATAAAGTTAGCTAAGACCCCCGCCACCTGGGAATCTGACAGCCAATGGGATACATTTCTTACACAGGAACAGGAAGCAGAGAGGTGGGGCCCAACAGAAGGTATAAAACCCAAGGACTCTCAGCATCTCTTCCCTTTTCTGCTCAGGACCTCAAGCCATGTGATCCTGTCCACCATTAAACCATCTTTCCAAACAGCCTCCATGTTTCCAGGCTTTTCCCCCACACTTGGAACTGAACCCAGATGGACATTTCTTTCAACACATGCTTGGCCAGTCCATCACCTTTACCCTCAGCGTCTTTAGCAAGGCAGCGGTCATTTTGGAGAAGGGGTGGCATCTTACCAGTTTAACAACCTGTTCGCCGAGTGCGCGCATTGGGATTAAAAAAGAGAGAGGCATTTATACCCTCTCTTGGGCCTTGCCCTTGAGCTTCCTGATCCTGTGAAAGAAATGTATTCTATTGGTTGTCAGATTCCCAGGGGTCTAAGCTAAGTTTTTAAGGTTGTCTGAATTAAGTTTGATTGAAGCCTGAGAGGATATCATATGTCCTGAAACGGTGTTGGGCCATTCCTATTGTGTCTTTCCTGGTTCGGATCTTGAGTGAGGGCTGATCCTACCGTGCTCACTAATTCTGCCTTTGTTCAAAATATCCTGTCTGGATGGGATTACCAAATCTGATCGTCTAAAAGCTGGCCTCGGTTTAGTATCTGGTTGTGGGGGTAGGGAACTGTGGCTCTAAATTTCTCTTTCCTTTCCAGAAATTTCCTGACAGTTAGAACAATGAATCCATGGAACAGCTTGCCTCCAGAAGTTGTGAATGCTCACAGCTCACAACAAGAAAGGTTATGGATTGTGCTGAAAAGGACAAACTAACTAAAGAAATCCAGGAAAAAGAAGAATCAGAATTCTACCAGATAATGGGATAAATAGTATAGGTGGGTGGAGGAAAGAAACAAGAATCAATGAAGGAATATAACAAAACTCAAAAAAATAATAGTTATGAGTAAAATAAGAGGGTTAAGATTGGTGAAATCTAAATGAAATACAATAGAAGGGGAAATAATATAAGGTGAGCAGTATCGATTGATAATTGCTATTATAAAGAACAGGAAGATCCTGTTCATATTGTATTGTGTAAATGGGGTGTACGTCTAGATTTGTGTGTATGTATTTTACATGTTTGTTAATAGCAATAGCAATAGCAGTTAGACTTATATACCGCTTCATAGGGCTTTCAGCCCTTTCTAAGCGGTTTACAGAGTCAGCATATTGCCCCCAACAACAATCCGGGTCCTCATTTTACGGAAGGATGGAAGGCTGAGTCAACCCTGAGCCGGTGAGATTTGAACAGCCGAACTGCAGAACTGCAGTCAGCTGAAGTAGCCTGCAGTGCTGCATTTAACCACTGCGCCACCTCGGCGCATAAAAAGAAAATTAAAAATTTAAAAAATATTTTAAAAAAGAACAATGAATCCGTGGAACAACTTGCCTCCAGAAGTTGTGAATGCTCCAACACTGGAAGTTTTTAAGAAGATGTCGGATAACCATTTGTCTGAAGTGGTGTAGGGTTTCCTGTCTAGGCAGGGTGTTGGACTAGAAGACCTCCAAGGTCTCTTCCCACTCTGTTATTCTAAAGCTTTAAAGCGGCTGGACCAAACCAGACAGTTACAGAAGTTAGAAATGAGAGTGATGAGATTCAACCGTCCCTCTGTAGAACCGTCTCAGCAGCTCCAAGGGCAGCCTGAACTTTCAGAGTTGACTTTTGGCTCTGCCATTGTTGCCCTCAAGCAAAAGTCCATCCATGGGAGGAAATGGGCTTTTTATCTTGCCTTTCTCAGAAGGTATCATGAGACTCGTGGAGAGCTCAGCAGGTGAGGAAAATCGCACCTTGTTCAAGGCTTTTTTGAGTTAATTATTAGTGGCATCGATCAAGAATCAACCGAAAACAGGTTCCTCTAACAATTGTCGGCCTGACAAACCAGGCTCAACATCAGAGCTAGGCCATGGTCAAGGAGCAGGAAGCTCACATTAGCATTTGGCTGGCAATGGGTCTCAACCCAAACATGCGAATGGGCATCGTTTATTTTATTTATTTGGTTTGTCAAACAGGTACAAGATAAGAGGCATAAGTGTAAACATGGACGTGAACACAGGAAATGAATACAAATAAATGGGGGCAGTAGGACAGCGACGGAAGGCATGATGGTGTGCTTATGCACGCCTCTACTGACCTCTTAGGAATGGGGTGAGGTCCACCACGCTAGACAGTTTAAGGTTAAAGTTATGGGGGTTTGAGGATGTAACAACAAAGTCAGGTAGAGCATTCCAGGCGTTGATCACTCTGTTGCTGAAGTCATATTTTCTGCAATCAAGTTTGGAGCGGTTTACCTTGAGTTTGTATCAATCGTTTCTCCGCGTATTATCGAGGTTGAAGCTAAAGTAGTCTTTTATCGGCAGAACGTTGTAGCAGACAATTTTGTGTACTATGCTTAAGTCCGACTGCAGACAGTGCAGTTCCAGATTGTCCAAGGCCAAAATTTCGAGCCCGATGACGTAAGGCATTTGATTGTGAGCAGAGGAGTGGAGAACTCTTCTCGTGAAATACCTCTGGACCCGTACAATCGTATTAATGTCCAATGTACAGTGTGGGTTCCAGGGTAGCCGGGGGAGGAGGAGATGGGATGGACGCCCTCCTACAGCCACACCCTGCCAGTTAAAACAGGGTGCAAGAGGCCGTGGGCAGCCCCCGCACACCCTGTGTTCAGTTTGGAGGTCCTCTAGCAGCACACTGCTGGTCAAAATGGGGCAGGGGGGCTGCAGACAGCCCCCACGCAACCCTTTTTCACTAGTAGAGGCATGTTCAGTGCCATTGTTAAAGGTTCCCCCCCACACACACATAAGTGCTAGTCATTCCCGACTCTAGGAAGCAGTGCTCATCTCCGTTTCAAAGCCGAAGAGCCAGCGCTGTCCGAAGACGTCTCCGTGGTCATGTGGCCGGCATGACTAAACACCGAAGGCGCACGGAAAGCTGTTACCTTCCCACCAAAGGTGGTCCCTATTTTTCTACTTGCATTTTTTACATGCTTTCAAACTGCTCAGTTGGCAGAAGCTGGGACAAGGAACGGGAGCTCACTCCATTACGCGGCGCTAGGGATTGTGCCATTGTAACTTCAGGGGTGTTGCTGTTACGATGCACCTAACCCCTGTGGCAGGGAGGTCGTAAAACAGGGCAAAACTCACTGGACCAATGTCTGAATTAGCCAATTGGGCTCAAATGTGGTCGTAGGTCAAGGACTGTTTGCACAAGACTCCTCAAGGAAGGAAACACGCATGGAGGGAAACACACAGGGCAAGTTTGCACGCCCATTAGGGCGATCTTATCAGAGATCCCGTCTGTAGAAGCCAATCGTAATGCAGACAAGGATAATAAAAGAATGCTTTTTAAAGAACATTGTTTTTATTGTAGGGGTTGAATGCTGTCACCATAACTATATCTCCCGTAGTAATTTCATTCCTTCTTATCTGCCACTTTATCGCTTATCGAGTTTTATGGCTCCAACTTGTCAGAATGGTTTATGTTGGGTTTCCCCCCCCCCCCTTTATTTGTTTTGTTTCTCACATCTTCGGCCCCTCCTTAAACTTGACCGAGAAAGAGATAACAGGATCAAGGTTTGGGTAAACAAATGCATCTGCCAATTGGACTGACCTCCTTTGAGCACTTAAAATTGTAAACAGGAATAGCAAGAGGTATAATCCTCTTTGTGATTAGGCCAGGAGAAAGGCCCGTCGTGATTGACTGAAAACCTGCGTGGAATTACAGCGAGGGACAGTATGACCCTTCCACTGAAATTGGTGAGAAAGCTACTCATCGTTTCCACTGAGTTGGATAGAAACCATGCACCAACTTAGAGCAAACTCCCGGGATGTCCCAGTGGTGCTTTTTCGAGAGGCAACTGGACTTCCGTGGTTTTTCCCGGAAGACGGTTCGCTTCTCATCCAAGAAGCTTCTTCGGTTCGGAAGACGGTAGAACTGAAGAAGCTTCTTGGATGAGAAGCGAAACGTCTTCCAGGAAAAACCAATGGAAATCCAGTTGCCTCTCAAAAAAGCACCCTTGGGACAAGCATGATGGAGAATCTCAATAGACAACTCATGATGCAGAGGTGGTATTCAGATGGTTCTGACCGGTTCATCCAAATCAGTAGTGGAAATCACTCGTGGGCCCGCTCACCTGCCCTGCCTCTATGCCATTCAATTTAGGCACGATTTCAAGCCACACGCATGTGTGCAAGCCAGGCACGCAAGCAAAGTGCATGTGGGAACAGCCGCACATGCGTGGATAGGGCGTGCTTACATTTGCGAACTGGTAGGGAAAGTA
The DNA here is from genome assembly GCF_051295495.1 of Thamnophis sirtalis. NCBI lineage: Eukaryota > Metazoa > Chordata > Lepidosauria > Squamata > Natricidae > Thamnophis > Thamnophis sirtalis. Next base: position 130,766,092 of record NW_028261384.1, read on the forward strand.
AGTAAATACCACCCCAGATATGATAGTTTACTCAGAGTTCAGCTACACTACTCAGGACTCATTCCAAATCTAACAGAATAACAGAGTTGGAAGGGACCTTGGAGATTTTCTAGGCCAGGGGTCAGCAAACTGCGGCTCTGGAGCCACATGTGGCTCTTTCCTCCCTCTGCTGCTGCTCCATCACCGCTCGGCGCCACAATTTTGAGAGGAGCTTCCGGTGTGGGGGGGTGGGGAGAAGCACAGTGTGCCAGGAGAAGACTCTACGGCAAGGGGAGGGTTTCCCAGTTGTCTCCACAATTGATAGGGCTTCCGGTTATGACAGATAGAGGAAAAAGTACACCGTGCTAGGAGGAGACTCTATGGTGAGGGAACTGCCCTTCCGGTCAGCTCCAGAATTGAACAGGGGGCTTCCGGTTAGGACCTTCGTGGCTCCCGGTGTTTTCTTTTCTGTGGGAAATGGGTCCAAATTGCTCTTTTGAGTGTTTACATTTGCCGACCCCTGTTCTAGTCCATTCCTCCGCTCAAGAAAGAAACCCTATCCCCTGATAGTGAACCTATGGCACGGGTGCCAGAGGTGGCACACACAGCCCTCTCTGTGGGTATGTGCACCGTCAACAGCTGCTCTTCTAATTTCCGATGCGCACATGTACACCAGCCAGCTGATCTTCACAGGCACCGGAGCCCCCAAAACGGCCTGAAAAACAGGTTTGGGGCCATTTTCAGTCTGGTTTTGCCTGAACCCCCCCCCCCCTAAAACAGCCAAAAAACAGCTGGTCTTCAGGTTTCCGGACCAAAAATAGGGCTTGGGGGTTGTGCCCCCCTTTTGGTCCCAGGAGGCTTCAGGGAGGCCTGCTACCACCATGGTTTGGTGCTAGCAGGCCTCCCTGAATCCTCCTGGAACTAAAAATGGGGCGTGGGGAGCACCGCATCCTCCCACCCACCCCCACATGCGCATGCGACCCCCACCGCACCCCCACGCATATATGCTCGTCTCCCAGCAGAGACCTGAAAAATCAGCTGGCTGGCGGGAGGCGCGTGCCCATGTGCAGTGGAGCTGACCTGGGCGACAGCTCACGTGCCCGCAGAAATGGCTCAAAATGCCACCTATGGCAGGTCTGCCCTAGGTTTGCCAACAGGGGCCTATCTGATGCTTAATAGACCTGGCTTTCTATATTGTCTGATGCTTGCAAAAAACAGTTCATAATATCTTTCGGCCCTCAGTGCCGAAAAATTCGCCAACACTGCCATTCTATACCATTCTGGACCAATGGCTTGCCCAATCTCTTCTTTTTAAAAATCCCAGTAATAAAGCGGCCACAATTTCTGAAGGCAAGCCATTCCACTGATTAAATTCAGTGCGCAGCTCTGCGTTCCTTCCGCCTAACTGTTTATTCTCCAATCGTTCTCTGTATCTCCAAGATCGCAGCTTTCAGAAGTTTTACAGCTTCTCCAGAATTATGTTTCAGCTCGTGGTAATTTCAAAAAGGAAGAGAAAGGGTGGGAAAGTCGAATCTGCTTCTAGCTCCATAGCGAGAACAGATCGACGTTAGCGAATGCTTCTTGAACTCGGCTATCTATTCTAAGCTTACACATTACGGCTCACACATTATTAATTGATTGACGTTATTAATTATTAACGTAATCCTAGGCTGCATTAACAGAAGGGTAGAATCAAGATCACGTGAAGGGTTGATATAACTTTATAAGGCCTTGGTGAGGCCACGCTTGGAATACTGCATCCAGTTTTGTGAGGTTAAAAAAAAAGATGTTGAGACTTTGGAAAGAGGGCAGAGAAGAGCAACCAAGATGAATGTTCAAACTTGAACATTGGGCGCTATCTAATAAAATGAAATTCAATGGTGAAAAAAGTAAGGTTCTACATTTAGGTAAGAAAAACAAAATGCACAGGTACAGTATAGGTGGTACCTTGCTCAATAGTAGTAACTGTGAGAGGGATCTTGGAGTCCTAGTGGACAACCATTTAAATAGGAGCCAGCCGTGTGTAGCAGCTGCCAAAAAAGCCAATACAGTTCTGGGCTGCATAAACAGAGGGATAGAATTAAGATCACGTGAAGTGTTAACAACACTTTATAAGGCCTTGGTAAGGTCACACTTGGAATATGGCATTCAGTTTTGATTGCCACGATGTAGAAAAGATGTGTTGTATTAGGGGACTGGAGCTTAAAACATATGAAAAAGGACTAGGGGAGACTCTGCTTTTGTATTGTATTGTATTGCATTGCATTGCATTGCATTGCATTGCATTGCATTGCATTGCATTGCATTGCATTGCATTGCATTGCATTGCATTGCATTGCATTGCATTAGGGGACTGGAGCTTAAAACATATAAAAAATGGTTGCAGGAACTGGGTATGTCTAGTTTAATGAAAAGAAGGACTAGGGGAGACTCTGCTATTGTATTGTATTGTATTGTATTGTATTGTATTGTATTGTATTGTATTGTATTGTATTGTATTGTATTGTATTGTATTGTATTGTATTGTATTGTATTGTATTGTATTGTATTAGGGGATTGGAGCTTAAAACATATGAAAAACGGTTGCAGGAACTGGGTATGTCTAGTTTAATGAAAAGAAGGACTAGGGGAGACTCTGCTATTGTATTGTATTGTATTGTATTGTATTGTATTAGGGGACTGGAGCTTAAAACATATGAAGAACGGTTGCAAGAACTGGGTATGTCTAGTTTAATGAAAAGAAGGACTAGGGGTGACATGATAGCAGTCTTCCAGTATCTAAGGGACTGCCACAAAGAAGAAGGAGTCAACCCAGAGGTGGGATTCAATCAGTTCGGACTGGTTCGGGGGAACCGGTAGCTCTGATCATCAGCTAGGAGAGAACAAGTTCACTCCAACAATCATGTGGGCCAGCCCACCTGCCCCTGTGCTATACTTACCTATATCCTCTAAGCTGATTCATGGGGCAAAGCAGATTGCCACGCCTCAGCTGTGATACTAACCAGAAGTAAAGTGGAAGGTAAGTTTTGTTAAAACTGTGCAGGCACGCGGAGCACACGATCACTGAACTGGTTGTTAAATCAGTTGTCAGGCCTGCATTTATATTCCTTTTAGAATTTTGGCCTGCCACACTTTCTCTTATTTCATTATGCTGTTTCTTTAAGTATAGTCAATGGGAGGGCGGATTAGAAGGAGTAGGATTTTGGAATGTATTGTTTTTCATTCTTTGCTAGAAGCCAAGGTCATCCTTTGTCTCCACACCAGTACGCCTGACCGGAAGAATTAACACTTCACGTGATCTTGATTCTATCCCTCTATTTATGCAGCCTAGAACTGTGTTGGCTTTTTTGGCAGCTGCTGCACACAGCTGGTTCATATTTAAATGGTTGTCCACTAGGATTCCAAGATCCCTCTCACAGTTACTACTATTGAGCAAGGCACCACCTATACTGTACTTGTGCATTTTGTTTTTGTTGCCTAAATGTAGAACCTTGCTTTTTTCATCATTGAATTTCATTTTGTTAGATAGTGCCCAATGTTCAAGTTTGGCAAGTTCCTTCTGTATCTTAAGCCTGTCTTCTGGAGTGTTGGCTACTCCTGCCAGCTTGGTGTCATCTGCAAATTTCATGAGTTCCCCATTTATCCCCTCATCCAAATCATTGATGAAGATATTGAAGAGTACTTGACCTAAAACAGAGCCTTGGGGTACTCCACGGCATACTTCCCTCCATGTAGATGCAGTTCCATTGAGGACTACACGTTGAGTGCGGTTGGTCAGCCAGCTGTCTAACCCACATGTTTCTACTTTATCTAGTAGTAGGCTATGGTCTACTTTATCAAATGCCTTCTGAAGTCCAAGTAAATTATATCCTCTGGTCCACTAATTTTGACACTTTATCGAAGAATGCAATAAGATTAGTCTGGCATGATCTGTTTTTGACAAGCCCATGTTGGCTTTTGGCTATTACTTTGTTTACTTCTAGGTGTTCGCTAATTCGTTGCTTGATTATCTTTTCCAGAATCTTCCCTGGTATTGAGGTCAGGCTGATAGGTCTGAGGTTTCCTGGATCTATTTTATTTTTCCTTTTTTGAAGATGGGAACCACATTAGCTCTTTTCCAGTCCTCTGGCAGTTCCCCAGTGCTCCAGGATCTCTGAAAGATATAGTTCAGTGGTTCTGAGATCTCGTCTGCCAGTTCCTTCAGAACCTTGGGGTGTAATCCATCCGGTCCTGGTGATTTGAACTCATCCAGGGTAGACAGGTGCTCACTTACCATTTTCTTTCCTATTTCAACTTGTGTTCCTGATTTTTGTGGTGCTGTTTTTGAAAGGTTGGACTGTTTTTCCCCTTTGTGTAAAGACAAATGCAAAAAAATGAGTTAAATAGTTCTGCTTTCTCCCTGTTGCTGTCACCTTCTTGCCACTTTCTCCCAGCAATGGACCAATTGTTTCCTTGACTTTTTTCTTGTTTTTAACATGTTGGAAGAAGCTTTTTTGTGTTATTTTTTACTTTTGTCACAAGCCTTTCTTCATTGTGAGCCTTAGCTTTCCTCGCTTTATCTTTACGGGCTCGGACTATTTGCTGATATTCTGCCTTAGTTAGCTCCCCATCTTTCCACTTTTTATACTTATCCTTTTCGCCTTTCAATTTGTCAGAGAGTTCCTTGTTTTGCACCTCTGAAGTTTTGCACCTCTGAAGTTAGAGAAGGCAGACTGCTGAGGGAAGCTGGTATAAATGTTAAAATTAAGTCTTTACTTGTAACAGAGTTCCAGGATCCACCCAGCTGACTAAGCAAGGAGTAAAGCAATTGCTTTCGTGGTTTGGTTACATGAGAATGCAGCTACTGGGTTAAATGGTTATGCTCTACTTCCTAAACCCTGGGGCAACAAAGGTCATAAAATGGGGCGAACCTCGCTTAACAAACATCCTGTTTAACAGCAAAAACTTTGGCCTCGATTGTTGTCATAAGTCAAGGACTGCTTGCAATCAGTTTCTAATTTAGTACCTTCAAAGAAGGTGCAAGCTCTTTTCTAATATACGTGCAATTCACGCCTAAGACCAGGGGTTCTCAAACTTTTTAAACAGGGGGCCAATTCATGGTCCGTCATACTGTTGGGGGGGGGGGCAGACCAGCTGGGTGGGTGTGGCTAGGTGGTCATGTGACTGGGTGGGCGTGACTAGGTCATGTGACTGTGTGGGCGTGGCCAATTTAACAGTCCATTGAACAATGCACACAAATTAAACTTTAATTTGTATTTCTCCTGGGGTTGTTTTATTTGCTTTCGTTCGCCTGTTGCTCTTTCGGTTGCCTTTTTTACTTACTTGATCCCTTTTTTCAGTTGTTTAGGAGTCTGTTGTGACTCAGCAGAGGTTTGCTGTGAGTTGAGTCGGGATGCAGGATTAACAATGCAGCTGGGGCTCGTTAGTGTCGTCTTCCAGAGATAAAAGGACAGATGGTGCCACGCCCTGGTTGCAGAAGTCAACGTTCATCATTCATCGGTCGTGGTTTGTTTGTGAGAGACACTTGGATAAGTGCTTTGCTTTCTGTAACCCTGATTCAAAGAGACACTAGGAGAAGTGATTTGTTTTGTAAGAGAACTTTGTTTTTGCATTCTGTTATCTTCTTGCCAGAGACTTTATTTATGTTTATTTTTGGGCTCGCAGCCAGCATGAGCCGAGGCTGGTAAGGTTCTTTCCTTTTAAGTCTGTCTGACTGTCGTCTGTTAATGAGCGGAGTAGGGGGGTCAGAACAGGAGTCTAATGATCCACCGTAGGCCAGATCCGGCCCACGGGCCTTGTGTTTGACACCCTTAGTCTAGGCAGTTTTTCTCAAGCTTAGCAACTTTAAGATATGTAAACGTAACAGAAGGGGAACATGCTAGCTGTGGAATTCTGGAAGTTGGAGTCCACATATCTTAAAGTTTTTGAAGGTTGAGAAACAGTGTCCCCCCTCCCCCCCAAAAAAACCAGGAATCTGGGAGCAACGTTTCCAGTTCACACATTTTATTCTAAGGCAGAAGTTTCGGGAGGCCTACAATAACTTTCAACATTAAGAAAACTAAGATCATGGCATCCGACCCTCTCAATTCCTGGCAAATAGATGGGGAGGAAATGGAGGTAGTGACAGATTTCATTTTCCTGGGCTCCAAAATCACTGCAGATGGGGACTACAGCCAAGAAACTAAAGGACGCTTGCTCCTGCGGAGGAAAGCTATGGCAAATCTAGACGGCATACTGAAAAGCAGAGACATCACCCTGCCAACAAAAGTGCGTATAGTGAAGGCGATGGTTTTCCCAGTTGCAATGGATGGCTGTGAAGGTTGGACCATAAGAAAGGCTGAGCGCCAAAGAATTGAGACCTTTGAACCTTGGTGCTGGAGAAGACTCCTGTGAGTCCCTTGGACTGCCAGGCAATCAAACAGGTCAATCCTAGAGGAGATCAACCCTGACTGCTCTTTAGAAGGCCAGATCCTCAAGAGGAAACTCAAATACTTAATACCTAATGAGAAGGAAGGACTCCCTGGAGAAGAGCCTCATGCTGGGAAAGTTTGAGGGCAAAAGAAGAAGGGGACGGCAGAGAATGAGGTGGCTGGATGGAGTCGCCGAAGCAGTCAGCGTGAGCTTAAATGGACTCCACAGAGGATGGTAGAAGACAGGAAGCCCTGGAGGAACATTGTCCGTGGGTTTGCGATGGGTCGGACACGACTTCGCAACTAACAACAACAATGAAGAGCAGGGGGGAGTCAAGCTATTTTCCAAAGCACCCAGAGGGCAGACAAGGAATAATGTATGGAAACTGATCAAGGAGAGATTCAGCCTGGAAATAAGAATAAATTTCCTGGCAGAGCAATCAACCAATGGAACAGCTTCCCTTTAGAAGTTGTGGGAGCTTCATCACCAGAAGCATTCAAGAAGAGACTGGACTGATTGAGGGCAAAAGAAGAAGGGGACGACAGAGAATGAGATGGCTGGCTGGAGTCACCAAAGCAGCCAGCGTGAGCTTAAATGGACTCCAGGGGATGGTAGAGGACAGGAAGGCCTGGAGGAACATTGTCCATGGGGTCGTGATGGGTCGGACACGACTTCTCAACTAGCAACAACAACAACAACTCCATTCATCAAATGCTTACGTCTTTGAAGAAAATATGTAAGTTGGTAAAAGGCATACCTGGCGCCTTCTAGTTTAATGACGCAAAGATGTGATGCAGAGCCCAGCCTCCTCCTTCCAGGAACCAAGATACGGAGGTGTGGGATTGGGTCACCAAACAAGTAACGCCAGCCAGCTTGGTACAATTGTGTTTTCTTTGCTCTTTTTGTTCCTACGGGCAACTGATGGAGACATTTCCACTTGGCGGTTTATTAATTATTAGTCTCGGTTAAACATCATACAAAAAAAGCCTTGATCCGCGGGAGACAGGTTACTTTTAATAATGGGTTGCTTCCTTCTTTGTCATGGAACTATCGGCCAAATAACCGTCTGGTTTTTTTCCACCAGCTGAGCAATTCTTTTGTTTCCCCCCGCAAATTCTCTGGGGTCTCCTTTACACACCCCGTCATCCACCTGGTTCCATTGTGTGTAAGGGATTCACAAGGCCTCTCCCTTCCTGTTTTCCAGCCTTGCATTGCGTTGCATTCCTGATTCATGTAAACTGACCTTTTTTTCTTTTTTTTCCCTTTGTGTCATTTCTTCAGAAGAAGATCATTGATGGGTCTCTTTTCCTGGCTGGTTTGTTAACTTTGCATTGGAAGAAACGTCCATCTGAGACATTCCAAACATTCCCAAGTGGGGAAAAAGACACCGGATTCATGGAAGTTGCTTGGAAAGATGGTTTTAAGGGTGGACGGGATCACATGCCTTGAAGATGTTGGGGGAAGAAGAAAAAAAAAAGGGGAAGAGATGCTGAGGGTGCCTGAGTTTTATACCATCTCTGGGCTTTTGAATTTGAGCTTGTATTCTGATTGGTCAGACTCCCATGGGGCAACTCTGTAGGCTGTCCTGAGTCCCAGGCTTGGTTGAGCCTTGCTGGGTGATGTAATCTTCCCAGGTGCCATGTGGTGAGATGGGTAGAGGGCTAATCCTACCTCTGTTGGATTTTGGGTGAGAGCATTTGCCTATGAATAGACCTAGCTACCTCTTTATCTCTTAAGTGCGGACATACGCTGTGGGTTATTGAGGAGGGTGGGGGCCAGTGGTGGGTTTCAAAAATTGTTCGAACCTACTCTGTGGGTGTGGCTTCCTTTGTGGGAGTGGCTTGCTGCCCATGTGACCGGATGGGAGTGGCTTGCTGCCCATGTGACCGGATATGAAGATGACGACGACACTTGTCAGAACCACCTTAAATTACCTCACACGCAGCACTGGCATGCATCAGAATATGATGTACACTTGTTTTTTAAAAGGCATCTTTGGTTTGCGTTAAAACAACTTCAACACATACAATCTTCTGATTGCACCACAAACGCAGTAGTCATCCTTACCTTTCACAGAGGCACTGAGTTTTATAAATATGAGCATGATAGTGTAGAATAATCATATCCAAGGACCAGTGGTGGGTTTCAAACAATTTTGGAGCCTCTTCTGTAGGTGTGGCCTGCTTTCCGGGTCCACTGGTGGAACCTCTTCTAACCGGTTCGGTAGATTTGACGAACCGGTTCTACCGAATAGATGCGAACTGGTAGGAACCCACCTCTGGTGGGGGCTATTAAGAGTGAGTCTGTTTCTTGCCCTAAAAACATGTTTCTCCATTTCTCATCCAGGGAAATATAATATTCCACCTTTTTAATATTTCCTAGAATATTTCATTTTTCTAGGAGAGGGGATGGATGCTAACTCCCTACACTTGAAATTCACCCCATTCCTCCATTTTTTCTTTCCAGGATCGGTGTCACAGATGTCTCTATGTCACTGGACGTGAGGAGAACATGCCTGTAGCATCTGACACAGTATTGAGATTCAAAAATGTTTACTACCGGTTCTCTGGGTGTGGCTTGGTGGATGTGGCATAGCTTGGCGGGCGTGGCTTGGCAGGGGAAGGATACTGTAAAACCTCCATTCCCACCCCACTCCAGGGGAAGGTTACTGCAAAATTCCCATTCCCTCCCAATCAGCTGGGACTCAGGAGGCAGAGAGTAGATGGGGGCGGGGCCAGCCAGAGGTGGTATTTACTGGTTCTCCAAACTACTCAAAATTTCCACTGCTGTTTCTCCAGAACTGGTCAGAACCTGCTGAATACCACCTCTAACCGAGCCGAGTGTGGCGCAGTGGTTAGCGTGCAGTACTGCAGGCCACTTCAGCTGACTGTTATCTGCAGTTCAGCGGTTCTAATCTCACTGGCTCAAGGTTGACTCAGCCTTCCATCCTTCCGAGGTGGGTGAAATGAGGACCCAGACTGTGGGGGCGATATGCTGACTCTGTAAACCACTTAGAGAGGGCTGAAAGCCCTATGAAACGGTATATAAGTCTAACTGCTATTGCTATTGCTATTGCTTCAAGGTGGACTGGACTTAAGGTGGACAGAGATTTGAGACTTGTGACAGCTTCAAATCTTCCCTCAGGCTCAACTTGATCATCTCCTACAGTTCCCACATCCATCCTTAAAGAAAAAAACCCATCTCAGGTTGATTAGTAAAGAAGGAAAAAGCAGGAATAAACATACTCAGGCTAACCTCCTGGGGAGATTATGTTACTCTGCCTAACTTTGCATTTGGCCTCTTTTTCCTCATCATTTACTCTCATCCTTGCTCCCCTATAGTCTTCCTTTATCTCCATGTAGAGCGTGCCAAATTTTTCAGCTTTCAATTTCCAGATATTAGGGTTGCTCAAAAATTGTGACATGCCTTGGAGATTGTAAAGATATTTTGTTTACTTTAATATACTTTAGATGTGCTTGGTGAGTAACTACATAAATATCGTAACTTGATAACATTGTTTCTGTGCAAATCGATAATTTAAATGTTCCTAATTCGCTGGAACAAAAAAAAAATCCAGTTCTCTTAAATAAACATTACTGCCTTCACTTTGCCCACCATGATTCCGTCAGATGGAGCAGCTGTGTAAATGTGATTAATCAATCCATCAATCTGCCATTAGTATTATCTATATCTCCTCCTACTGTTGTAAGTACAGCAGTACTGTTCATACTCATTAACATACAAAAAGGAACCAACAGTTAGACATGGTGAAATATTAAATGCTAAGGGTGAACTTAAATCTGTGCAAGAATTAGAGGAACAAGGTATAAGAATGAACTGGTTTTCATACACAAATGCAAATACATTCTAGATTTGATAAAGATCTTAAAATAGAAGGTTTTTACGATAAAATGACTGACTTGGATAAGATTCTGACAGGTACTGATGAAAAGGTGATTAAAAAAACTATATGGATACTTATTAGAGGTTAAATTAGAAGAAGAACAAGTTAAAGAATCTATGATTGCTTGGGAGGGGGGGAAATTTTGCTCATGGCATTTAGAGAAATGGCAAAAATTATGGTCACAAAATTATAAAACGACAATGTCAACAGCATATAAAGAAAACTTGCGTAAGATGTTTTACAGGTTGACACCCCTGGCGAGAAGAGCAAGAATGTTCAAGAACAAATTGGGAAAGTGTTGGAAGTGTCATCAGATACCGGGTTCATATTACCAAATGTGGTGGACATACATAGAAGCTAAAAGATACTGGATTAAAATCCACGCTTGGTTGGAAAAAATGACACAGAAACATATAGATTTTAAACCTGAGATTTTTTTTTAATTGGGGATATTACTGGAAATATACAACAGAGATGTGAAATATTTGGTTGTAAACGTCTTAACGGCAGCTAGAATTGTATTTGCAAAAAAATTGGAAAAATGAGAAAATACCAACGCAGGAGGAAGTTATTCAGAAAATAATTGAATGTGCTGAAATGAGTAAATTGTCATTTGAAATTAGAGAACAAGAAGATGAACAATTTTATAAAGTATGGGATTTATTCTACCGGTGGTTAGATTAAAAAAAAAACATGGAAATCAATAATGTTGGAGAATTTTTATTAATATAAGAATAATAGAATGATACAGATCATAATATGAGAGCCGAGGTGGCGCAGTGGTTAAATGCAGCACTGCAGGCTACTTCAGCTGACTGCAGTTCTGCAGTTCGGCTGTTCAAATCTCACCGGCTCAGGGTTGACTCAGCCTTCCATCCTTCCGAGGTGGGTAAAATGAGGACCCGGATTGTTGGGGGCAATATCTGACTCTGTAAACCACTTAGAGAGGCCTGAAAGCCCTATGAAGCGGTATATAAGTCTAACTGCTATTGCTATATTGCTATTGCTATAATATAAAGTTACATTATTATATTGAATAGATTCAGGCGGATGCAATGGAATGTTATAATATATATGAATCCATTGCCCAGAATATCTTTGCTTAAAATGAAGGGATAATAGTTATAGCCAAACAAATGATGTACAGTGATAATAACGTATACATAGATATTAGATGGATAATGTGTGATTTTTATATATACCGGTAATTGAAAGTGGGGATTATGGAAAGGATGCACTGTAACTAAACAACATGCTGTATGTAATTTAAGAAAGTTATATGTTTTATATTTTGTTTGTTTTTGTCTGTCTAATTTTTTTTTTTTAAAAAGGATTCTTCCAAACCCGTAGCAACTACCCTTGAGTGGTTGGTCTCTGTGGAGGAAGTTTGCCATCATCTTGCTCAGCGCATGGAGGGTAGCGTTCTGTCTCTGGATGGGTCCCATCAGCCATGGATTCCACTTTCCCACCTACTGAGGGGGTTTAGTTTAGTTTAGTTTCCCTTTATTTGTATGCCGCCCTTTTCCCTGGGGGGACTCAGGGCAGCTCACAGTTCAAAAAGGGGGGGGGGGCGGGAAGGACAAACAATTTTCCAACATGAAGACAATACAACATATTAAAAAGAACACACAACAGTCACACAATTTGGGTGGGGTTAGAATCTTAACCCCAGGCCAGCCGGGACAGCCAGATCTTTAAAGGACTGGAGGGTGGTGAGGGTCCGAATCTCCACGGGGAGTTCGTTCCAGAGGGTCGGAGCAGCCACCGAGAAGGCTCTCCTCCGGGTAGTTGCCAGTCTGCACTGGCTGGATGATGGAATTCGGAGGAGGCCTAATCGATGCGATCGTATCGGTCTAGTGGAGGTAATTGGCAGTAGGTGGTCTCTCAAGTACCCAGGTCCACTACCATGAAGGGCTTTGTAGGTGATAAGTAGCACCTTGAAGCGCACCTGGAGATCAACAGGCAGCCAGTGCAGCTCGCAGAGGATAGGTGTTACGTGGGTGAAGTGAGGTGCACCCACGATCGCTCGCGCGGCCGCATTCTGGACTAGCTGAAGTCGCCGAATGCTCTTCAAGGGCAGCCCCATGTAGAGCACATTGCAGTATTCCAGCCTAGAGGTCACAAGGGCACGAGTGACTGTTGTGAGGGCCTCCCGGTTCAGGTAGGGACGCAACTGGTGCACCAGGCGAACCTGGGCAAATGCCCCCCTGGTCACAGCTGACAAATGATGTTCAAAGGTCAGCTGTGGGTCCAGGAGGACTCCCAAGTTGCGAACCCTGTCTGAGGGGCGTACAGTTTGACCCCCAGCCTGAGAGATGGGACACTTGGCCAATTCGCTGGAGGGAAACACAGCAGCCACTCGGTCTTTTCTGGATTGAGCACAAGTTTGTTGACCCCCATCCAGTCTTTAACAGCCTCAAGACCCTGACTCATCACATCCATCGCTTCGTTGAGTTGGCACGGGGCAGACAGATACAACTGAGTATCGTCCGCATACTGGTGGTATTTTATCCCGTGCCGTCGAATGATCTCACCCAGCGATTTCATGTAGATGTTGAAAAGAAGGGGGGACAGGACCGAACCCTGCGGCACCCCATACGTTAGGGGCCTAGGGGTCGATCTCTGCCCCCCAACTAACACCGACTGCGACCTGTCCGAGAGGTAAGAGGAGAACCACTGTAAAACAGCGCCTCCCACCCCCACCTCCCGCAGTCGTCGCAGAAGGATACCATGGTCGATGGTATCGAAAGCCGCCGAGAGGTCAAGGAGCACCAGGATGGAGGGACTAGAATAGAAGTGGGAATTTCATGGCTTCTGGGCCACAATTGGCTCTTTGGCTATCTCATGTCCGGCCCGTGGGAGATCAATCGGAACTTAGAAATCAAAAGTAAATAAGACGTAACATGTATTCTTACTGGTAGCAGAGAATCAAAATAGGTCATTTACTGTTGCAAAGTGGTGAAGTTAATACTGAGCAGAATTCACTTCAGCCTATTTGGCTCTCCACAATACAGGTAGTCCTCAACATACGACCACAATTGAGCCGGAAATTCCCGTTGCCAAAGGAGACAGTTGTTCACTGAATTTTGCCTCATATTACTACCTTTCTTACCACAAAAGAAGTTTGTAAAGTTAGAAACACGGTTGTTAAGTAAATCTTGCTTCTGCAATGACGGAGCAGAAGGTCGCAAAAAGAAATCAGATATGGCCCTAAGGCATTGCAATCGTCGCAAATAACAGTTTTTGAGGATCTGAATTTTAACAGCTGTCTTACTATCTTAACAACTCTAGTGACTTCCTTAATACACGTAGCAAGAAAAGTAAAAAAAAAATAGGGCAAAACTCACCTTACAACTGTCTTGCTTAACAACAAATATTTTGAGCTCAATGGTGGTCGTAAGTCAAGGAATACCCCTACTTGGGAATTTGTGTTTTTTGACCCTACCACCTGTCGTTTTATTTATTTACTAGCTGATAATCCGGCGCTGCCTGGGTATTTATTTATCCCAACCCTCCTTCCATTAACATCACCACAATTTCTAATGTTGGATTTTTCCCCTTACCGGAAGGAGCCCCACTTGTAGATACTGTGAAGCCGTATGCATGGCAACTGCACAGTGTTGTACAGTAGAAGCCATTTTAAGGAAGTGTGGTAGAAGCCAATTTAAAGTACAACAGGCTGTATCATAACAGAACACACACCCTGAGGGGTGTTAGGGGTCTCTGACACCCATAGTATTTGTTTCCAGAGAGTAAGTTATCTGTGTATGACGTTGGGTTGAAATTGCTCAAGGCATTCCAGAGTTATACACACACAGAGAGAGACACATACACACACACACAGAGCCATTTTATATATACCATATTTTTCAGAGTATAAGACGCACCTTTTTCCCTCAAAAAAGAGGCTGAAAATCTGGGTGGGTCTTATACACTGAATACAGCATTTTTTGCCTGCTGAAACCCCACCCCCTTCACCAAAAGGGCCATACAGAGCCTGTAGGAGGCTTTCAGAGTGCTCCTGGATCCTGGGGAGGGCAGAAATGAGCGAAGAATGGACCATTTTTTGCTCAATCTCCCCCCCCCCCCCTAGGAGCACTCTATAAGCCTCCTAAAGGCTATTCATGCCTTTTTAAGAAAAGGAAAAAAACAGGCCCATTTTCATGAAAAACGGGCCGTTTTTGGGAGGTCTGCAGAGTGCAAAACCTTTTTTTTAAAAAAGCCTCTTCAAAACCTTGGCGCATCTTATATTCCGGTGCATCTTATACTCCAAAAGTACGGTATATAGATTTCTTTACTTTTAATTTTAAAAAAAAGTTGCACCAGCTTTTTTGAACAAAAAGAAAACAAAGTGAAGACGGCAAAGTGGTTTAGCCACAGTTGGGGTAATTTTTAACTCTTAGGTTTCTGCGCTTTTCCACTCTATCCGAAGATCTTGGCAACTGGAAAGACTTAACTAGCAGGATTGAGTGAACGCATCATACTCTTGGCTGGCCTCCATAGCTCCCACGCACCTTGGAAATAGGACCTCCTGGCACCTCTCAACTCCTACTTCAGGACAAGGCCGTGGTTGGCGTTGCATCCATCAATCAGACGTGGGCAAGAAGATACAACACATTCCTGAATAGGTGCCCCTGAGTCGGCGCCCGCAAGAACAAACCAAGGGCAGAGTCCAAAATCACGTCACGGTAGCTAAGCTACACTTCTATATAGAACCTTCTGGTTTCATGATCATGCTCGGCCACGATCTTTCCATTCCAGCCATGGTTTCTCCAAAGCTAGCAACTTTTTAAGTCTGGCTAGGGAATTCTGGGAGTTGAAGTCCACAAGTCTTAAAGTTGCCAAGTTCGGAGGCCCTTAGTTTATTGCACAAACATAAAGCTTAAATCGTGGCTTGATAACTAGCGGGGCCAGGCTTCTACAGGGAGTCCTCGATTTACAACCGCAACTGAGCCCAGAGTTTGCTAAGTGAGACATTGGTTAAGTCTCCAAAGTTGGCAACTTTTAAGACCTGTGGATTTCAAATCCCAGCATGGCTGGCTGGGGAATTCTGGGAGTTGAAGTCCACAAATCTTAAAGGTGGCGAGTTCGGAGGCCGTTGATTTGTTGCATGTACAATACATCAAGCTTAAATCGCTGCTTGCAAACGAGCGGGGCCAGGTTTCTTCAGGTGGTCCTCGACTGACGACCGAGTCCAAAATTTCTGTCGCTAAGTGAGACATTGCTTAAGTGACTTTGGCCCCATTTTATGACTTTTCTTGCCACAGTGGTTTAGCGGTTGGTAAGTTAGTAACCCCGTTGTTAAGGGAATCGGGTTTTCCCATTGACTTGGGTTGTCAGAATGTTGTAGGAAATGATCTTGGAACCCAGGAGAGGTGGTATTCAGCCGGTTCGAACCGGTTCACCCAAACCGGTTGTGGAAATCGCAGGTTGACCCGCCCACCTGCCCCCATTCTATGCCATCCTATTTAGGCACATTTTCAAGCCCCGCGCACACTTGCAAGTCGTGATCGTGATCAAAATGCGTGCACGGAAGACCAAGCGCATGCGTAGATGGGGGACAAGTGAGTGAAGTACGCGCTCACATTTGCAAACCAGTAGGGAAAGTAAATGAATACCACCCCTGGTCGTAAGTGTGAACCAGTTGCCAAGCATCTGAATTTTGTTCAGGTGACCATGGGAATGCTTCCAAGGTCATAACTGTGAAAAATGGTCATCAGTCACGTTTTCCAGCACCATTGTAACTTTGAACCAGGGGTGAAATCCAACAGGTTCTGGCAGGTTCCGGAAAACTGGTAATGGAAATTTTGAGTAGTTCGGAGAACCGGTAGCAGGCATTTTGAGTAGTTCAGAGAACCGGTAGAGGAAATTTTGAGTAGTTTGAAGAACTGGTAGTGGAAATTTTGAGTAGTTCAGAGAACCGGTAGTGGAAATTTTTAGTAGTTCAGAGAACCGGTAGTGGAAATTTTGAGTAGTTCGGAGAACCGGTAGTGGAAATTTTGAGTAGTTCGGAGAACCGGTAGCGGAAATTTTGAGTAGTTCGGAGAACCGGTAGCAGAAATTTTAAGTAGTTCAGAGAACCGGTAGCGGAAATTTTGAGTAGTTCGGAGAACCGGTAGCGGAAATTTTGAGTAGTTGAGGAGAACGGGCAAATGCCACCTCTGGCTGGCCCCAAAGTGGGGTGGGAATGGAGATTTTGCAGTATCCTTCCCCTGCCACGCCCAAGCCACACCACACCCACCAAGCCCACAGAACCGGTAGTAAAAAAAAATGAATTTCGCCACTGTTTTGAACGGTCACTAAATGAACTGTTGTAAGTTCGAGGACTAGCTGCATAGGCCAAGCTAAAACCAAACCCTATTATGACTCAAAATGATATATGAACCACCTATCTGGGTGCTCTGTCTTGAATTCTTGAGTAAACTAAAGTCTCATCTGGGGAAAACCCATGGTAATTATATCAGATGGAGCCACTGGTGACTTCAGGCTAGGGTGTGTTGAAGAAAGTATGGTGGCTGAGCATACAGACCACATGAAATCATACTTCAGGGTTGACCAATGTGCTTCAGTTCACAAGTGAACCCAAGCCCTTTGCATTGTGGGGGTGATATATTCTTCAAATCCAATTCATATCAGTTATAAGTATTAAATCAGTTCTAAGTATTAAAATATCATACTTACAAAGTATTAGGTTAACACAGGGGTGTCAAACTCAATTTCAGTGTGGGCTGCATCAGGGCTGTAGTTGACCTTGTGGGGCTGGGTGGGCGTGGTTAACCAGGCAGGCGTGGCCAGCTTGACACCACTTACTGGGCATGGCATGACTGGGTGGGCGTGACCAGCTTGACACCACTCCCCAAACTGTTGGCGTGTTTCCTCTTCGCATTCAGTAGACTGGGCTGAAGCGATGGCAGGTAGACCAGCCAAAGCAACATGGGCCGGCCCCTTATGTTTTCCAGGATGGCCTTGTGGGCCAGATCCGACCACATTGCGGGTTGAATCCAGCCCACAGGTCTTGAGTTTGACACCTCTGGGTTAACAATTAATCAATGGAACAGCTTGCCTTCCACAGTTGTGGAGTTTGGGAGGTTTGCAAAAAAAGATAAGAATATCCATTTGTCCAGGGTGATATAAAGTCTCCTTTGGTCTAGAACAGGGGTGTCAAACTCAAGGCCCGAGGGCCAGTTCCGACCCGCAATGTGGCCGGATCCGCCCTGGAAACAACAAAGGACGGCCTCGTAGTGCCTCCATGGCTCCGCTTTTGCTGGCAGAGGGCTAGCAAAACAAACGAAAAACAAAACAAAAGGAGAAATGCACCCTTGAGCATGCAAGAAGGGACAGGAAAGGAGAAAGGGAAAGAGGAAAGAAAAGGAAGGAAAGATGGAAAGAGAGCAAGGAAGGAAAAATAATAAGGAATATTAAGGAAAGAAGGAAGAAGGAAGGAAAAAGAAGGAAAGATGGAAGGACGAAGGAAGGAAAAAGAAGGAAAGATGGAAGGAAGAAGAAGGAAGAAGGAAGGAAAAAGAAAGAAAGAAGATTATAATGAGAGTGAGGGTTTGAGGGAAGTCCTGACTTGTACGTGGCCACCACAGGTATCCCAACACGAGTGACGTTGGGCTGGCCACGGCCCTCACACCCACCCGACCTCAAACACAACCCTGAAGCGGTCCTCAATTAAGTTGAGCTTTTGACACCCCTGATCTAGGAGACCTCCAAGGTCTCTTCCAACCTTATGATTGTCTGGTTTTTACATCAAACTTTGGTTCCTCCAACACCCTATGCCACATTACGGTTTATTTCGGTTTGCCGTGTTGTGCTGATAACCAATGATGGTTAGGCAGTAATCACTTAGAATAAGTCAACTCCAATCAAATCCTGAAGGACCAGATTAAGATGACTAGACAGTTCATATCCGTTCTGACCCAGGCTCCCCAAGAGCATAAAGCAAACTCCTTGTCCCGACAAAACTCCCTTTTATTAATTTACTATGAATCCTGCTCATTCACATCCAGCAAAGTCTTTCAAGGGAGGATTTACAGTCACAGAACAGAATAGCTGGATTGGAAGGGACCTTGGAGGTCTTCTAGTCCTACCCCCTGCTTAGGCAGGGAACCCTGCACCACTTCAGACAAATGGTTATCCAACATCTTCTTACAAACTTCCAGTGTTGGAGCATTCACAACTTCTGGAGGCAACTTCTGTTCCACTGATTAATTCTTCTAACCGTCATGCAATTTTCTCCTTAGTTCTAAATTGCTTCTCTCCTGGATTAGTTTCCACCCATTGCTTCTTGTTCTACCTTCAGGTGCTTTGGAGAATAGCTTGACTGCCTCTTCTTCGTGGCAGCCCCTAAAATATTGGAAGTTATTAATTAAAGATACACAGAGGCCCAAATAATGTATAAATCAAAAGAAGGAGGTTGGGGGGAAATAGCCAGAAAGCCTCAGAGGAATGTGCAGGCTTAACAAAAAGAAAGAAAGAAAGAAACCATCCTTGGCAATTTCTTAATAAATTTAAAAACAAAAGTTTAGAGATAACGCAGAACTTGGGAAATTCCACCGAGGAAACAGTCGGTATCTGATACGGATCCTCAGCTGATTGGGAGTGGGGGCTGAGGCCCAGTTCCCAGTAAACAGAATCTGCTGAAGAGCAAAACAGCATATTTTTCTACTCCCTCTCGCTTCCCTTGCCATTTTCCCCAAGAAAGTGAGGACAGCTCCTCCTGAATTTTTTTTTCACCCAGTAGCTCTCGCATACCTCTTTTGGATAAGATAAGCGGCCAAACAGACTTGACCACGGAATACTTCAGTCTTGCGTTTCCACTGATGTCTTTGTGATACCTATTATAGATTAGTGTGTATTTGTGTGTAAAGTTAAAGGTTTCCTTCGCACATATGCGCTACCCTGTTTTCCCGAAAATAAGACCTCTCCGCATAATAAGCCCAATCGGCTTTGGAGCGCATGCGCTAAAATAAGCCCTCCCCTGAAAATAAGCCCTCCCTCAATATATTGCAACACAGCAACAGCCACCAGGTGACCACGTTCGCCGCCTCCTGCACCTCAAAAATAATAAGACTTCCCAAAAAATAAGGCCAAGCGCTTATTTCGGGAGTCAAAAGAAAAATGAGACCCTGTGTGTGTGTGTGCATTTCTGTGCGATGTCACTTCCGGTTTGCTCGTAGGGTCGGTTTAAGCCCTCCGGAGGCTTCAGGGAAGCCTCCTGAAGGTCCCTGAAACCTCCGGAGGACTAAAAACGGCTCTATGATCAAACCGGAAGTCACTTCCAGTTTGCTCGTAGGGTTGTTTTTAGTCCTCTGGAGGCTTCAAGAAAGCCTCCTGAAGGTCCCTGAAGCCTCTGGAGGCCTCTGGGAGGGGGCTGGGGCGGCTGTTTTTGCCCCCCCCCCCGGCTCCTATATAAGCCTGGGGAAGGTGAAAAAAGCATGCAAAAAATGGGGGTGGAGCGCCTCTCATGCATGCATGCATGCGCATTGGGAGGGGTTGCACGTTGCATTACGGGTGCGGCACGCCCACGCACGACCCCCTCCCTGCGCCCCACCCCCTTAGGGCATGCGAGCCAAAAAAGGTTCACCATCGCTGCCCTATACCGTTTCATACTTACAGTATATCTGTTTATAATGCTTCTAATGTTTATACTTGTATCTGTTGTCTTATTCATGCTCGACAAAATAAATAATTAAAATAATAAATCAGTCAAATAGTCAATAGCAGCCTAGTCAAGGAACTACCAATGAGAAAACAACACCCTCACCGACATTGCAAGTTACTTGCACATAATCAGAGTCAATCCAATTTTCTTCTGGCACTGATGTTACCTAGTATGGTAATAAAACATCTTCAAGGAAATAAGCAAATTCAGAGACCACCAAGGACCTCCTCCTCCTTCAGACTCTTTTAACACTGATGATGTTACCTAGTTGGGTCATGAAACACTTGAAAACAAAGAATCAAGCGCAGCCAGCACCAAAGACTCCTCCATGATGATTTATTTTAGCTACTTCCGGCTTAGATCAACTCCCTGCATGTTTTGAGACTTAGAGGCCATAAAAAAGAGTATTTCTATTTTGCCCTGCATTCCATTACCAAAGTTTTATTTTAGTAATCAATAAATATAATACTAAAATTTAAAAAAATAATAAAAATAAAACGAAGTCCACCCATCTTAAAGCCGCCCAAAGTTCAGAAACGCTGCGTTGTCTCTTTAAAAGCATAACACCCTTTTCAACCACTCTGTTTTCCTTTGATAGCAAAGCCACACGGGGCCCATGGCATCATCTCAGGCCAAGAACAGTGCGAACCCATTACGAGGAGGACAAAAGTCAAAGATTGTGTAATGTGGCAGGCAGGAGTTGCGGGGAAGGGAGAAGAAAAAAATTGGTTGGTTTCCCACACAAAGGCTAAATTATAACCCAGGGGATTACAAGCCGCAATGGCGAAGAGGATTGTTAACACTCTTAACCCACCGAGAAGGAAATATGCCGTGCGGTTGGCATCGTTCAGCCAGGGAAGGAAAATGATCATTGGACAATACACGTTTCCCATGGAGCTGAAGCAGCACATCAGACGAGGTCGTAAATCATTAGAAACTGGGTTGGCCAGTTGGGTGAGCACAGCTCTCAATGGGACACATGACAGCATTTTGCCAGGCTCCCACAGCCATCTTAGGAAGCCAAAATGGGACCTAAACATTTCCTTGTTCTTTAGATAGATTTGCAAATGGGGGAGACAACAGGGGTTATTTTTAGGATAGTATATAAAACGGGATACTTAGAATATAGGATAACAGAGTTGGAAGGGACCTTGGAGGTCTTCTAGTCCAGCCCACTTGCTCAAGCAGGAGACCCTACACCCGTGATGGTGAACCCCTTGCCAACCCACAGGTGGCACACGGTGCCACATTTGCTGGCACGCCAGCTATCAGGTCCGGCATGCATACGCACGCTGGCCAGCCGATTTCCCCCCTGGAATGGCCAGGGAGGACTGAATTTGAATCATGTGCACAATTTTGGCACGCAGTAACAAAAAGCTTCACCACCGCTGCCCTTCACCTTTTCAGACTAATGAAATTAGTCCTTCTGTTTAAAAATCTCCAACGATGGGGTATGCCCACAACGAAATGAAGGCGAGGCATTCCACCCAGTTAATTGTTCCCACTGTTAGGTAGGTTTTCCCCCCCCCCTTAGTTCTAGATTGCTTCTCTCCTTGATGGGCTTCCATCCATGGTTTCTTGTCTTAGAATAGAATAAGAGAGTTGGAAGGGACCTTGGAGGTCTTCTAGTCCAACCCCCTGCTTAGGCAGGAAACCCGATACCGTTTCAGACAAATGGTTGTCCAATCTCTTCTTAAAGACTTCCAGTGTTGGAGCATTTACAAGTTCTGGAGGCAAGCTGTTCCACTGATTAATTGTTCTGTCATGACATTTCTCTAGTTCTAGGTTGCTTTTCTCCCTGATTAGTTTCCATCCATTTGCTTCTTGTCCTGCCTTTAGGTGCTTTGGGGAATAGCTTGACTTCCTCTTCTTTGTGGCAGCCCCTGAGATATTGGAATGCTGCTATCATGTCAAACCCAGTCCTTCTTTTCATCAAATTAGACATACCCAGTTCCTGCAACCGTTCTTCATATGTTTTAGCCTCCAGCCCCCTAATCAGAGGTGGGTTCCTACCAGTTCACACCTATTCGGTAGAACCGGTTCGTCAAAGAGGTTCCACTAGTGGACTGGAAAGCAGGCCACACCTACAGAAGAGGTTCCAAAATTTTTTGAAACCCACAACTGCCACACACAGAGAGACAGACAGACTGACACACAGAGAGAGAGAAAGATAAAGAAAGGAAGAAATAAATAAATAAAAGAAAAAAGAAAGAGTAAGAGAGATGAAAGAAAAAAAGAAAAAAGGGACAGAGAGACAAAAGGAAGGAAAGAGAGAGACAGAGAGAGAAAGAAAGAGAGAAAGAAAGAAAACACATGGCCGGCAAGCCACTCCCACCAGGTCACATGGCCGGCAAGCCACTCCCACAAAGGAGGCCACACCCACAGAGTAGGTTCCAAAAAAATTTGAAACCCACCACTGCCCCTAATCATCTTTGTTGCTCTTCTCTGCACTCTTTCTAGAGTCTCCACATCTTTTTTACATCATGGCGATCAAAACTGGATGCAGTATTCCAAGTGTGGCCTTACCAAGGGATTATAAAGTGGTATTAACCCTTCACGTGATCTTGATTCTATCCCTCTGTTTATGCAGCCTAGATCCGTGTTGGCTTTTTGGGCAGCTAAAGCAGGCTGTTGGCTCATATTTAAATGATTGTCCATGCTTGCCTTCCAGGACCTTTGAAAATAGGCTGACCTCATTATTTGTAGCAGCCCGTTAAATACTGGAATACCACTATCCTTCTTTTTTCCTTCTCCTAGTCATTCTTTTTCACTTGGTTGGACCCTTCATGCAGGGGTGGTATTCACTTACTTTCCCTACCAGTTCGCAAATGTGACCACATGCACACACGCCCGCTTAGCTCACATACATACCATCCGTGCATGCGCTCGGCCTTCCTTGGCTTGAGAACGTGACTAAATAGATTGGCCTACAGCCGATCCGAACCGTCTGAATACCACCTCTGCCTTCCTAGAATCTTGTGATCAGTGGGAGGGTAGGGGGAATAAATCAGGTGAAGAGAATCAATCGGTGACTTGACCCCAAGGAACTCAAAAGGCAACAATAGCCGAACTGATTCTGTCTAAAGACCTCTGGTCCTCCACGAAGGAGGAGGAGCAAAAGGTGGTGAGATTGAAAGCAGAAGACTGAGGACAAGAACCACCTTAGGGAAGGTTCAGCTTGAGCCTCAAAGTAAAATAGGACGCTATTAAAAGAGACTACGAGAAACAGGAACAATCTGTCCTGTCCTCCTTGGATTTTATTGGGGATGAAAGCAGAGAACTTTAGATAAGCTCTTTATGACTTGACTGACCTTAATGGGTGAAAACTGAGAAAACAGAGCTGGCAGCAGATTCAGACAGTGAGGAGGTTGGGGAGGAACATGGGCCAGTCCTGGAGGCTGGGGAAGGCTCTGATGAGGGCTCTGTGTCGGAGGCAGAGAGGGGGCCAGGGCCATATGCCAGTTATCAGCTGGCTTCAGAGTCAGACATCAGTGAGGCAGAGGAACAGCTGGAGCCTGTTCCCAGTGTGCGTATGCGCAGAGTTGGCAGATGAAGGGCTAAACAACAGGGGTCGACTTGGGAGTAAGGCCACAGCTGGATGATGAATGGCCCCTCCCAGAGGAAATAAAAGAGGAGCGGGAGGGGAGGGGAGTTTGCAGGAGACTATTAGTTCGCTTCATTGGTTCGTGACTCTCTGAGACTCCTTGCAGGTTTTGCAGATATCATCCTGGCAGCTCTCCAAGCCAGAGAAGGTCTGTGACCGTAAATCCTCCCTTGAAAGACTTTGCTGGATGTGAATGAGCAGAATTCAGAGTCAATTAATATAAGGGGTTTTTGTCGGGATCAGGCTTCACGACCTTGGGAAGCCTGGAGTCCCATTTCTCCAGGCAATCCTTAACTTACAACCATTTAGTGAAGGTTTGAAGTTACAATCAGAGGTGGTATTCAGACAGTTCGGACCGGTTCGGCCGAAACAATAGCGGAAATGGCGGGTAGCCCTGACCACCTGCCCTGTCTCTATGCAATCCCCATTTAGGCATTTTTGACCCAAAGCGCATGCACAGAAGGTTGAGCACCTGCGCCGAAGGCCACATTTGTGAACCAGTAGGGAAGGTAAGTGAATACCATCCCTGGTTACAAGGGCACCAAAGAAGTGACTTATGACTGTTTTTCACTCTTATGACTGCTGCAGCATGTGTTCATCCCTTGGATAATTCTTTTTCAGTGTCCAGCCGGGGGTGGAGTCTATGTTAAATTTCATTAAATTTGGATCACTTCCCCCCCCCCCTTTTGGAGTTGTTAGTACTGGATGTGTGTTTTTGTTTGTTTTTATGTTTTGTATTTTACCTTTTGCGATAAAACTAAATATACTTTTTTAAAAATTGGGATGCGGTTCATATTTATGACGGTTGCCGTGGCCCGGAGTCATGTGAACAACTTTTCCGACCTTCTGACAAGCAAAGAAAAGGCTGTAAAGTGGGCAAAACTCACGTCAATTCCTGGCTCGTTGAGCAACGGACATTTTGGACTCATTTGTGGTCGTAAGCCGAGGACTACCTGCACAACTCTGAATACCTGCAAGTCTAAAATTAGCTACAAAAGGTTGACTTTCACTGTGACCCGACAAAAGCGCGCACGACAAAAGCGCGCTGACAAAACCGCAACATCATCAACGCGCCGACAACAGCGCGTCGACAGAAGCACGATTTAAGTTAAGGTAAGGGTTAGGTTTAGGGTTAGCGTTAGGTTTAGGGTTAGCGTTAGGTTTAGGGTTAGGTTTAGGTTTACAGCGTGCTTCTGTTGGCGCCCTGTTGTCGGCGCGATTCAGCGCTCATTCGTCGGCAGAGTTTAGAACTCGTGGTTTTGTCACCGCGGTTTAGTCGGGCGCATGTTTGTCAGTCGCCCTTTTGTCGGTGAACCAACTTTCACAGCATTCTATCTGAAAGAAGCTTGGTGATTTATTTAAAAGTTGGTCAACTCTAGCAATTTTAAAATGGGTGGAGTTCAACCCCCAGAATTCCTCAAGCCTGCAATTCTGGGAATCCCACAAGAGAAAGTTGCCAGGGTTGACAAACAATGGCTTAATCCACTACCCACTTCTTTTCTCCTCTAACATAATCGGATTATCTCCTCTGTGCAAGTCCCAGGAGGAACCATCTCTGTCCCCATTCTTTGCGGAGAGGCGCTTTATCTGGAGTGATTGCTCATTAGGGATTACAGGAAGTCTTCGACTTATAACAGTGAGCTATCATTCAAAGCCACAACGGCACCGGAAAAAGTGACTTACAATCGTTTTTCAGGGTTACGACTGTTGCGGCATCCCCATGATCATCATCGTCGTCATTTTACGACCCCATCATCCCTTGTGGGGTGGAGTCTAGGCAACTGAAAGGAGCTGGCAGAGTATTTTAATGGCCAGATGCCCTTCCCCGTCACCAATGTGGAGATTTGTTCAGCAGATATATTCTCAGTGTGCCCAGAGAGAGAAATATCTGCCTCTACCTAGAATCGAACTCACAGCCTCCTGATTGTGAGGCGAGAGCTCTGCCTCTAGGCCACTGCACGACTCCCGGCATCCTTGTGATCGTGTGATCAAAATTCAGATGCTTCATACTTATAACCGTTGTTGTGTCCCAAGCTCATATGATCCACTTTTGCGACCTTCTGTCTGGAAAAAAACCACTTATGAACTTTATCGACTGCAGTGATTCACTTAACAACTGTGGCAAGTAAGGTCATAAAATGAGGCAAAACCCACTTAATGAATGTCTCAGTTTAACAAGAGACATTTGGGGCTCAATTGTTCCCAACCTTGGAAGGACGGAAGGCTGAGGAGTCAACCTTGAGCCTGGTGAGATTTGAACTGCCATATTACAGGCAGCCGGCAGGCAGGCATAAGAGTGAATAAGAGTCATAAATCACTTTTTAAAGGACCTTGTATCTTTGAATGGTCACTGTTATAAGTCGAAGGCTACCAACATCTAGAATTTTAAGGACGAGGGAAGAATAAAAAATGCTCCTAAAAGTCCAAAGAGAAATCCGAGCATTTAGGTTTAATTTTTTTAAAAAAATTAGGAAATTTTATGTAGCTGTTTCAGAAAGGAAAAGATAATGGAGTTTATGATCCTCTCCCAAAGGTACACATACATGAACCTTAAGAAAATATACATCACTCCTAACGTACAAAGTGAAAACATTCTTATTATTAAATTAACATCATCCTCCGCCTGTTTGTAGGATGCCTTCAATTCAGTAGCTGGATTCAGACAACATACTAAGCCATAAATGGTTTATAAATCGGGTTTATAAACAGGTGGCTTCATCCATCTCTGCTTAGAACCGATCCTAGGCACTTTTACTAAAACATTGTTTATGCCAACTCTTTATTAAACAAACCACGGTTAAAGTTACAACTTAGCATGTAAAACTGAGTCCATGTATTTAACATGAGGGTGGTGTTAACGGATTATAATTCTTGATAGCAATTCCTGACTCTCTGAGCCTCAAAAGGAAGATTCCTTAATAAACTTAAATGAAGTTGCTCTCTTTGGCTTAACAACTTGATCAAAGATATGCCTTTTTAAAAAAAGAATTACCCTGTTTCCCCCAAAATAAGACCTCCCTGGATAATAAGCCCAATTGGGCTTTTGAGCGCATGGACTAAAATAAAATAACATTTTTACCTGTGTACCCTGGAGTGGGCAGGGTCTTAATTAGGGCTTATTTTGGGGGGAAATACAGTATTTCTAGAAACGACCGCTCTTCTCAAAATTGGGGGACACTAAAAGCAATTAAATAAAGGAAATATATTTGTTTTCAGTGTCAATGCACAGCCTCTCTGGAGCCTTTTTAGTCTGAGGAAGGATGAATACCATGCATAACTTGAGCATTATATCCACATACCTGCTACCTAGTCTTCTAAAAATATTGCTGTTTAAAAATACATCCTGGAAAATGTTCACATCACAAATTATGAGTAATTTAATTCCCATAAATTTCGCTGGGGCCTAGCCAAGTCTTGTCTCAGACTCACGGTTGAGATCAAAATTCTGCAGCTTGCACAACTGAGAAACCAGTAAACTGGGGGTTGGGGGATAGATAAATCCTAATTATTGTTCTTTTTTCCCTCCCTCTTACTTCCTACAAATTATCGTTTTCATTTCTAAAGACGTCACGGAATGCTTTTACCCATTTAACTGCTATTTCCTTCTGAAAGCAAACAGTGCTTTGTCCCTGCAAAAAAAATTAAAATAAATAAAAATAAAATAAAGTACAGAATTGGCCAAAACTTCTACGTGAATGAAACACGAACCCATTGGGGGAAGTTTGAACGGAGGTGACTCACATCTGGATGCGTAACAGGTGGATCAGAGGACACCAAAATGTCAAGCTGGGCAAACTAAGACATTTCCTCCCCCCCCTGCCGCCTACATTTCAAGGAAAAAATTTTAAAAGGTGGGTGGGGGAAAGAGAAAAGAACAAGGGAAGGTGGACAAGGCATTCCAGAAGAAATAATAATATTTATACAAAGGTACAGGACTCTATGGCAAGTGAAAAAGGTCCAAATTTTATGAAATGGAAGCAAAAAACAGTGGTAAATACCGTGTTTCCCTGAAAATAAGACAGGGTCTTATTTTCTTTCGACCCCTGAAATAAGCACTTGGCCTTATTTTTGGGGAGGTCTTTATTATTTTTGAGTGCAGGAGGCACTGAGTGTGGGGGCTCATGCTGTGTTGCAATATTTTCAGAGGGGGGGTTATTTTGGGGGGAGGGCTTATTTTAACGCATGCGCTCAAAAGCCCGATTGGCTTCTTATTTGGGGAGGTCTTATTTTCAGGGAAGTAGGGCAGCTACCCGGATTCCAAAGGGCACTAAAAAGTAATTTTTCCCAGCTCCGGCATCCTTTTTTGCACGTATAAAATTAAGGGCTGCACTTTTATATCCATTGCACTCACCTACTTAATATGGTGCCTAGTGTCGCTTTTATCAAGCTATGCGCCCGCCTGGCCGAGTCGTCAAAAACACCTTAAACCACAACTTAGCAACTATGTAACACCTCAAATCCTGTTTTTTTGTTTGTTTGTTTGGCCTGGGCATAGCCATGGACTAGATTCCAACGCTCAATGTTGGTTGGTTGTGTAAGCCCACAAAGGCATCTTTCACAGCAAGAATGTTTCTAAAGTACCACAGTTGGATTGGCACACAGGGCATGAAAGCCCAAAGCAAACCAACCCATTTGGGCTCAACAAAAGCTGGCTTTAAAATAATGAGGCTCATTTCTAAGTAGGCATCTATACTGGAGAGTTCCTTTTAAGTAAAACTATCCAGGGTAAATAAATATGTAGGATTAGAGTCCTCTGCAAACAGTGCGATTCTGCATGCTATGTTAAGAGACAATGCATGTTTTGACATATAGCATTATTTAAGTTATTTTCCCAAAGCTTACTCCTCCCTTTTTTTTCTTTCCTTTTCTCTTTTCGTTTTTCTTCCTTTCTCTTGTCTTTTTCTTTCCTTCCTTTTCCCTTCCTCTTTTTTCTTTTTCCTTCCTTTCCTTTCCTTCTTTCTTTCTTTCTTCTTCCTTTCTTTCTTCTTTTTCTTTCTTTCTCTCTCTCTCCCTTCCTTCCTTTCTTCCAGAATAACAGAGTTGGAAGGGACCTTGGAGGTCTTCTAGTCCAACCCACTGCTCAAGCAGGAAACCCGATACCATTTCAGACAAAACGGCTGTCCAACCTCCTCTTCTTCAAAACCTCCGGTGTTGGCGCACCCACCACCTCTGGTGGCAAGTTGTTCCATTGTTCTCACTGTCGTTCTCCTTATTTCTGGGTCGCTTCTCTCCATTTTACTTGCCACGGTTGTTAAGTGAATCACTGCAGCCGTTAACTTAGTATTGCGGTTGTTGAGTGAATCCGGCTTTCCCACTCACTTTGCTTGTCCTGTGGTTACAAAAGCTGATCAGATCCTACGTCCCTTCTTTTCCTTTCCTTCCTCTTTCTTTTCTTCCTTCCTTCCTCCTCTTTTCTCTCTCTCTCTCTTTTTTTTCCTATGACCACTTCCAGTATCTGAGCCCTTGGAATAGTGAGCGGTGGCCAAAACTAAAATCCTTTCAAAGAAAAATCAAGGCGAGGCGCAGATAAAAGTCTCGTTCTCAAAAATCTCACACCCACCCATGCTAGAGCGCCATTAACGTCCTGGCACCCGGTTCCTGGAGGAAGAGCCAAGTCTTTGCAGGCTGCTGAAGAAACCACGAAGCCGTGCCACGAAAGATAAGTCACTCTTCGAAAAAAAAGGCAAGCTTTCCACACAAATTCAAACTTAGTCCTCCTCTCAGTGAGGCCCTAGCCATTTTTACCAGGTTGAATCCCATAGGGAAGTACCGTATATTTTCGGAGTATAAGACGCACCAAGGTTTTAAAAAAGTTTTTGGACTCTGCAAAACCCCCCAAAACGGCCCCATTTTTCGCAAAGACAGGCCTGTTCCCCCCCCTCCAAAAAAATGGAATGAATAGCCTTTAGGAGACTTGTAGAGTGCTCCTGGGGGATGGGGAGGGCAAAAACGAGCAAAAAACAGCCCATTTTTTTGTTTGTCAAAAAAAAAAAAAAGGGCATGGATAGCCTTTAGGAGGCTTTCAGAGTGCTCCTCGGGGCTGGGAAGGAGGGCAAAATTGGGGTATTTTTTTGCTCATTTCTGCCCTCTTCAGCATCCAGGAGCACTCTGAAAGCCTCCTAAAGGCTCTGCACGGCCATTTTCGTGAAGGAGGCAGAGTTTCGGAAGGCAAAAAATGCTGTATTCAGTGTATAAGACACACCTGATTTTCAGCCTTTTTTTTTGAGGGAAAATGGTGTGTCTTATATTCTGAAAAATACGGTAGTCATTTGGAAGGGAGGATCTTGAATTTAATGTGAGGTGCAGCTGTTTGACACCCTTTGATTTAGGAATAAAGCTCTTCACCTCAGCTGCTAGCCACCAGAGAGCAAAACTGTTGCACTTTAGGTTTAAAATCTAGAGAGGAAAAAATAAAAAAAGAAGTGCAGGATAGATCAAACTACCAGAAAGCAACATAATCACTTTTCTTGCTAGAGTCATTCTATAGACAGGGCTAGGAACATGCTCAGTCCAAAAGCTACCTTGAAAATTTCTGGAATGTTCTAGGTGGTGAGCAGTTCTGTTCACAGGCATGAGCTGGCCCCCCCACCCCAAGCCCAACGGCTTGCGAAACAGGCCATCTGCACCTTCCTGAAGACCAGCCTTGGTTGTGTTGCTGCACTTGGCATGGATTCCTTCAAAGCAATTAAGCCATTTTCTGCTGCCAATGCATCAGAGAACAAGGTGAGCCAAAAGGTGGTTATTATCCAGGCAGACCTTGGCAAACGCCCAGGGTTACAGAAATATTATCTTCGAACTCCAGAGAGAGAGAGAGAGAGAATCCAGGATATGTGACAGAAAGAAAGAGGCAAAGAGAAAAAGAAAGAAAGAGGAAAGAAAGAAAGAAAGAAAGAAAGAAAGAAGTAAAGAAAGATGGAGGGAGGGTGGGAGAAAAAGAAAGAGAAAGAAAGGAGGAAAAGAGACACAGGGAAAGAAAGAACGAAGGAAGGAAGAAAGGGAGAGAGAGAAAGAAAGGAAGAAAGAAAAAGGAAGAGGGAGAGACAGAGAGAAAGAAAAAAAGAAAGACAGGAAAGCGAGAGAGAGAGAGAAAAAAGAAAGACAGGAAAGAAAGAAAGAGAAATAAGGAAGGAAGGGGGGAGAGAGATAAACAGAGAGAGAGAGAAAAAAGGAAGACAGGAAAGAAAGAGAAAGAAAAAAGAAAGATAGGAAAGAGACACGAGATTGAAAGAAAAAATAAAGAAAGGAAAGAAAGAAACAAAGAGAGAGAGAAATAAGGAAGGGGAGAGAGAGACGAGAGAAAGAAAAAAGAAAGATAGGAAAGAGAAAGAGAGAAATAAGGAAGGGGGAGAGAGACACACACACACACACACACAGAGAGAAAATAAAGACAGGAAAGAAAGAAAAAGAGAGACAGAGAGAAAGAAAAAAGAAAGACAGGAAAGAGAGTGAGAGAGAAATAAGGAAGGAAGGGGGAGAGAGAAAGAAAGAAAAAGAAAGAGACAGAGAGGGAGAGGGAGAAAGAAAGAAGGAATGGAGAGAGCCAAAGAAAGAGAGAGACAGAGAGAGAGAAAGAAAAAAGAAAGACAGGAAAGAGAGAGAAAAATAAGGAAGAAAGGGAGAGAGAGAGAAAGAAAAAGAAAGAGACAAAGGGAGAGGAAGAAAGAAGGAAGGGAGGAGCGGAGAGAGCCAGAGAGAGAGAGAGAAAAAGAGAAAGACAAGGAAGGAAGGAAGGAAGGAAGGAAGGAAGGAAGGAAGGAAGGAAGGAAGGAAGGAAGGAAGGATGGATAGTTTGGCAAGGGATGACGGTCCATCACCAGCTTGCCAAAAGGATGCCAGTACAATAACAGCCTCGGGGGTAAAGTCGCATTTGCATCCAGACATCTGAGGCAAGCGCAGTACGCAACATTTTTGCAGCCTTCTCACGAGTGACGTGATGTGAGACTTGCCACATCTTTCCAGAAACCAAGAGTTGAGGGAAACCAATGACATCATTCTCTTAATGACTTTTATTCTTCCTTCATGCCACCCAGAGGCTAGAAAACAATACAAATATACCTAATTCAGAGAAGAAGAAAAAAGAGATGTTTTCCAATAGTGTGAACCATCCAACACTCATTGATAGTGTATCAATATCTGTGCCCTCATATAAAACCGAGGTGGAGAATTAGGGCCCTTTTATGGCTTGTGGACTTCAACTCCCAGAATTCCTGAGCCAGCTATGCTGGCTCAGGAATTCTGGGAGTTGAAGTCCACAAGTCCAAGGGACCATAGACCAATGTCTTACTCAAGCTAGCTAACTTGTGAGCTTCATATCTAAGCGGGGTCTAGATAACATGGTCAAGAGTGAGGAACTTTGGGTATTGTAGTTCAGCAAGAGACGGCGTGGTTTGCTGTGGTCTGCTCCTACGCTACCAAAATCTACACATTTTGAGGTCCTTTTGTCAGGGGCCAAAACAGATGGGCCTCTTGCTCTTGCTTCCCAGCCTGTTTAACCTTCACAAAAACGACTTTTAAAAAAAATTTAACGAAATTGAAAGAAATTCAGCAGCCTGCCCGGCTAAGCATAACAAGGAAATTAAAATAATAATAATAATAATAATTATCTAGTGTCGACAATGGATTCCACCTGATTACACACCCTGATGCAGTTAACGAGCAAGTCCAAAAGCAGAAGGGGGAGGGGGAAATCAGTTTGCGAGTGAAAGGAAACTTGCTGCTTTTCCACAAACACGCACAGACACACCACCACCGAGGCGGCCTGTCTCGTCTCCAGCTTCATCCGAAAGCCAGGAGGACATCCTGGTTTTCTCCAGAAGGGACAGCAAGTTTTGCTCCCGTGCTTCAGCAGGAAAATCTTCCAAACTTTTGGGACAAGTGAAAGGCGGCGAGAGAGAGACAGACAGACAGACAGACAGACAGGGAGAGAGACAGAGAGAAGGACTTAGTTACGTCTTCTTCTACCAGTGGAGGAGAAAAACAGCAGAAAACCCCTCTGCTTGGATTAATGCAAGAGGAAAAAAAATGGGTTATAATCCCACTCTCATTCTCTGGGCAAATTCTGCATTATCATTCGCCCTTTCGCCCTCATGAAAGTGGCAGCTGATCAGCAAGGAGGAGGAAAAAAAAAAAAAGGACCAAAAATCCAGGAATTAAAGTCGGGTTAGTGACGTTGGAAGAAAACCAAAGCGTTTTTTTTTTCTTTTTCCAAAATCATCCATCCCTCCTCCGTTCGCTTCTCTGAAGGGTTGGTCTTCCAAGCTGCCAGGCCGGGCTGCTCCACCGCAGAGGAAGAGAAAGGGAGGCCGATCCTATCCGCC
Source organism: Thamnophis sirtalis (assembly GCF_051295495.1). NCBI lineage: Eukaryota > Metazoa > Chordata > Lepidosauria > Squamata > Natricidae > Thamnophis > Thamnophis sirtalis. Next base: position 130,798,974 of record NW_028261384.1, read on the forward strand.
TTTAGGATTTGGATTTGGCAATGGCCAAGCCGATCAGGCCCGCCAGGCTGGCCGCGCCCAATGCCATGCCGCCCACGATCGCCATGCCAACCAAGCCATCTGTGGAGAGAAAAAAAGGTGTGTGTGTGTGTGTGTATGTGCGTGTCATCTTTGAGGGGGACACGTCGAAGGGACTTTGTACCGCTGCATCCAGGAGAGGGAGGGGGAGGCTGGATCAATCCGTTGTTGTGGCAACCAACCGCTCTCACCCACTCACAACCCCCCCCTCCACCTCTTCAAAGTAACCACGCCTGCTTTCCGGAGGTCAACTGAGATCCCTTGGGCATCAATCCTAGCATGGGTGCTCCCAGGGTCACAGCGATTGCTGAGCAATCTTCAAACATTAAGTCCTTGACTTATGACCGGAGATGCACAAGCAGTCCTTGACCGGAGATAAACCCGGATATGACCGGAGATAAGCCCGGATTTCTGTTGCTAAGTGAAATTAAATGAGTTTAGCTCCATTTTACAATCAATCTGAGCTAAAAAAAAGAGAAAGAACTGGCCTTCTCTATCTCTTCCCCTCTCTAACCTTTCTGCATGGCCTTCTTGATCAGTTTTTCCATCTCCAAGGCTTGTGTGTTGCTTGGCTCAGTCTTCAACAGGCCCCGGATGTACTTCAGAGCCTTTTCATATTCCTGGCATGGAGAAAGAAAGAGTAGCAATCATATCAAAGCACACCATGTGAAGTCATACCCACCCATCGTAGGGAAGGACGGCAGAAGCAGAGGGATCTTGTCCACTTCTAACACCAAAAGGGGATGGGCACAGGGAATCCTTGACTTACGACCACAATGTTGTGACCCACTAGCAGCCAACAGAGCTGGCAGCAGATTCAGACAGTGAGGAGGTTGGGGAGGAACAGGGGCCAGTCCTGGAGTCTGGGGAAGGATCTGATGAGGGATCCTAGTCAGAGGCAGAGAGGGGGCCATAGCCGTCAGACAGTTACCAGCTGCCTTCAGAGTCAAACATCAGTGAGGCAGAGGAACAGCTGCAGCCTGTTCCCAGTGTGCGCATGTGCAGAGTTGCCAGACGAAGGGAACAGCTGAAGAACAGGGGTCAACTTGGGAGTAAGGCCACAGGTAGATGGTGAATGGCCCCTCCCAGAGGAAATAAAAGAGGAGCCAAAGGGGAGTGGAGTTTGCAGGAGACAATTAGTTCACTTCATTGGTTCGTGACTCTCAGAGGCCCCTTGCCAAGTTTGGCAGATATCATCTGGCTGCTCTCCAAGCCAGAGAAGGTCTGCGACTGTAAATCCTCCCTTGAAAGACTTTGCTGGATGTGAATGAGCAGAATTCACAGTCAATTAATAAGTCATTTTTGTCGGGACCTGGAGTTTGCTGCAGCTAAAAAACAAGGGTTGACTTGGGAGTAAGGCCACAGGTGGACGGTGAATGGCCCCTCCCAGAGGAAAGAAAAGAGGAGCCAAAGGGGAGTGGAGTTTGCAGGAGACCATTAGTTCATTCCTGCATTCTTGCCAAGTATTGCGTCATCTGAAAGATATCGGCCTGGCCCCTCTCCAAGCCTGATAAAGGTCGGTAATTGTGAACTGACTTGAAAGGCTGTGGGAGAGGAAAGACTTTGCTGGAGGGGAATTCACTCTAAAATAAATAAAATGGGTTTATTGGCACGAGGACTCGGCTTCATGCATGTCCGTAGTGCCGGGTTTTTTTTTGTCCTCTGGAGCCTTCAGGAGGCTTCCCTGAAGGCTCTGGAGGGCTAAAACCAGCCCTACCAGCAAACCGGAAGTACGTTCCCGAACTTCCAGTTTGCCTGTAGGGCCGGTTTTTTGTACTTCGGAAGCTTCAAGGAAACCTCAGGAGAGTGAAAAATGGCCTCAAAAGAAGGCCGAACAAATCACGTGCCCTGACAAATGGCTCCGCGTGCCAGAGGTTCACCATCACAGTCCTAGACACTCAGAGGGAAGGATGTTCCATAGAGCAGGTGTCAGCGTAGAAAAGGCCCGTTTGCTGGGCACTAACCAGCCGACATTCCTCAGCTGTCACCCTTACTAGGAAGACCATTCAGGGAGAACATGAGAAGATGAACTAATTCTATTAGTTCAACCATTCAACAGCCCTGAAAAAAGCAACATGGGAACCATTTGTCCTCCTTACGACCAAGGGTGGGCTTCGAAAATGTTAGCAACAATAAAATTGTGGTCGTAAGCTGAGGACTACCTGTAACTGTTCACATTCGTAGAGACTCGCGAGTCTGAAAGTACAGTTCTTCTTCCGCCTCTGTAGCAGCCCGGGAAACGAGGGTGGATCCCTTCTGAGCCTTTCTCCACCCATTATATGGCTGTGGGCTATGCCCTCTCTTATCTGAACGTTTCCTAGGCAGCATTTCATTGCCCCATCGCTCAAGGCCATTCTCACCTACCCTAACAGGGAGAGACAATAGGGCAGAGGCGGTGCCGTATAAGTAGACAGGTAAGGGGATTAAAAGGACAAAAATCAACTTCACCTGTCTAATGGCTATGGACACATTCCAAGAAAGTTATGCTAGAATAGAATAACAGAGTTGGAAGGGACCTTGGAGGTCTTCTAGTCCAACCCCCCTGCCTAGGCAGGAAACCCTATACCATTTCAGACAAATGGCTATCCAACATCTTAGTGTTGGGGCATTCACAACTTCTGGAGGCAAATTGTTCCACTGATTAATTGTTCTCTCTGTCAGGAAATTTCTCCTCAGTTCTAAGTTGCTTCTCTCCTTGATTAGTTTCCACCCATTGCTTCTTGCTCTGCCCTCAGGTGCTTTGGAGAATAGCTTGACTCTCTCTTTTTTGTGGCAACCCCTGAGATATTGGAACATTGCTATCATGTCTCCCCTAATCCTTCCTTTCATTAAACTAGACAGACCCAGTTCCTGCAACCGTTCTTCATGTTTCAGCCTCCAGTCCCCTAATTGTCTTTGTTGCTCTTCTCTGCACTCTTTCTAGAGTTTCCTCATCTTTTCTACATCGTGGCGACCAAAACTGAATGCAGTATTCCAAGTGTGGCCTTACCAAGGCATTATAAAGTGGTATTAACCCTTCACGTGATCTTGATTCTATCCCTCTGTTTATGTAGCCTAGAACTGTGTTGGCTTTTTTGGTAACTGCTGCACACGGCTGGCTCCTATTTAAATGATTGCCCACTAAGGACTCCAAGATCTCCCTCACAGTTACTACTATTGAGCAAGGTACCACCTATACTGTACCTGTGCATTTCGTTTTTCTTACCCAAATGTAGAACCTTACTCTTTTCACCATTGAATTTCATTTTGTTAGATAGTGCCCAATGTTCAAGTTGTCCAATGTTACAGGGAGGGAACACAAAGGTGCTTGTTAAATACAACATAATTCTCCATGTTCAGAGGCCGGATACCTAAAAGTTAAAACACGGGGGTAGCCCTCAGCTTACAACCACAACGGAATCCAAATTTCCCATCTCTTAAGCCAGATACTTGTTAAATCAGTTTTGCTCCATTTAACGGCCCCGTCTTCCCATCATTGTTGAGTCAAATCACTGCAGTTCTCAAGTGAGCTAGTTGTTCAGTCAATCTGGCTTCCCCATTGACGCTGCTTGCCAGGAGGTTGCCAAGAGGGGGGAGTCACATGACCGCAGGACACTACAAACCGTCACAAATACACACCAGTTACCAAGCGTCCAAATTTTGCTCACATGACTATGGGGCATACTGCGAGAGTCGTCAATGTCAGAAACAATAGTAAATCACTTTTTTTTCAGTGCCGTTGTGACTTTGAACGGTCGCTAAACAGAATAACGAAGTTGGAAGGGACCTTGGAGGACTTCTAGTCCAACCCCCTGCCCAGGGAGGAAGACCTATACCAATTCAAACACATGGCTGTCCAAATCTCTTCTTAAAAACCTCCAGTGGTTGGGAGCATTCACAACTGGCGACTACGCGATGGAGAGCCTTCTCAGTTGCAGCTCCGACGCTATGGAACAATCTCCCCGTGGAGATCCACACCCTCACCACCATCCAGGCCTTCCGCACAGCCCTCAAGATCTGGCTATCCCGTCAGGCCTGGGGATAAGACTTTACTCTCGCCCCTCCCGAATGTTGAATGAATGTTGTGTTTTTACTGCTAATTATTTGTTACTCACAGTTTCTTTTGTGTTTTGTCCTGCACTCCCCTCCCCTATTATTGTAAGCCGCCCTGAGTCCCCTCAGGGAAAAGGGCGGCCTATAAATGTTTAATAAAACTATTTAAAAAAAAACTATAAATAAACTTCTGGAAGCAAGACATCCCACTGATTCATTGTTCTAACTGTCAGGAAATGTCTCTCATAATGAATGGTTGTGCGAGGGCTCACCACCATTGTTGTTGCGGGAATGAACAAGATGACATTGGTCCAACGTGCCACTGCTGGAACAAAATCCTGGACTACCCAGAACCTGGGCCTAGGAAGACTTCAAGGAAGGCATGGGATATTTCTGCAGACACCCTTCTCAACATGAGCTTTATAACACTTAATCTCTCCCCTGGTCTAGCTAACAAAGCGAGGAGAGCCTGTGGCTTAGAGGTTAATAAAAAGGTAAAGTTTCCCCTCGCACATATGTGCTAGTCATTCCTGACTCTAGATTGGGGCTGAAAGGCGAAAGCGGAAGCAGTTTGCTTCATCCCATAATTGGGTGCACCAGGTTGCCCCCATAGACCGGTACCACTGGAAAAACATTCCCCAACATGAGATTCTCCAGATGTTAACAGCTGAGGAACGTTGGGAGCAATGAACTCCCAATATATGAGGAAGAGATCATGCTTTTCCATTCTTCCATTTCTGCTTTAGAAAACGAACATTTTGACATCTGGCATCCAAATGTTTTCGAGAGGACCATCGCGTACTCGCTGGAAGGAGGTTCAACACACGGGACAACAACTTCCAGACCATCCCATAATGTTTTTGAGCCAGAGAAGGTTCATTTCAAATTCATCTCACCCTGCTTATCTCTTGCACCACACAGAAGCTTCACAAGAAGCCTGGACTTCCTTCCATCCAACCATCCCCTTCCCATTCCTGCTCTTGAGGCTGCGTGGCGTATCCTTCAGCTGGGCTTAAGGGGGATTTCCTCTTGAGCAAACACGATTAGGAATGCACCGTTCACCCAAGTTGTGCTCGCTTCTTTCTTATCTACGCTGCTGCCTCAACAACACACCCAAGGATCGAAGAGTTATGATCATGGCACTGTGGCAGTCCATAAAAAGCCCAGATAAGAGGATCAGGCCAAGCTAGATAAGGATGTGGCTTTCCATGAAGTTTATGAAGCCAAGATTACTCCTCCAGAGATAAAGCAAGGCCAAGTGAACTGGGAGCCACAGGGAGAGTCTACCCCACACACACAGCCAAGATTGGGGGGGATAGTTACATCCCTCGAGTTCCTCTTTCACAATCCCAACACCTTCCATGTTCCAGAAGACCAGACAAAACAACAGTTGCTGTTTTTCTCCACAAGACCAGGAGATGGGGAAACATACCGTATTTTTCGGAATACAAGACGCAAGAGAGTATAAGACGCACCAAGATTTTGAAGAGTCACATTTTTAAAAAAAAAAAGTTTTTGCACTCTGCAGACCTCCCCAAAACGGCCTGTTTTTCATGAAAACTGGGCCATTTCTCTTTTGTCAAAAAAGGCCATGCATAGCTTTTAGGAGGCTTATAGAGTGCTCCTGGGGGCTTGTGGGCAAAAGTGAGCAAAAAGCAAACTGTTTTTCGTTCATTTCTGCCCTCCCCAGTACCCAGGAGCACTCTGGAAACCTCCTAGAGGCTATGCAAGGCGATTTTGGTGAAGGGAGGGAAAAAATGCTGCATTCAGTGTATAAGACGCACCCAGATTTTCAGCCTCTTTTTTGAGGGAAAAAGGTGCGTCTTATATTCCGAAAAATACAGTATTTTCAAATGCCGAAGAAAGAGGCGGGGGGGGGGGAGGCACAGCCATATGCCAGTTATCAGCTGCCTTCAAAGTCAGACATCAATGAGGCAGACAAACAGCTGGAGCCTGTTCCCAGTGTGCGCATGCACAGAATTGCTAGACGAAAGGAACAGCTAAAGAACAGGGGTTGACTTGGGAGTAAGGCCACAAGTGGGCAGTGAATGGCCCCTCCCAGAGGAAATAAAAGAGGAGCCAAAGGGGAGTGGAGTTTGCAGGAGACAATTAGTTCATTTAATTGGTTCGTGACTCTCCGAGACTCCTTGCCAAGTTTGGCAGATCTCGGCCTGGCAGCTCTCCAAGCCAGAGAAGGTCTGTGACTGTAAATCCTCCCTTGAAAGACTTTGCTGGACGTGAATGAGCAGAATTCACAGCAAATTAATAAAAGGGGTTTTTGTCGGGACAAGAAGTTTGCTTCAGGCTCTTGGGAAGCCTCGGTCAGAACAGGCAGGGGGTTAGACTAGATGACCTACAAGGTCCCTTCCAACTCTGTTAACCTGTAAATCTGTAAAATGTTTCCTTTTCTGCCTCACCGAAACCTTTCCCTATGCAAACACTTCCCGGGTCAGTCACTTATATAATTCAAAGTCTATGTTGGCTTTTCCCTGGAGGCCATTTGCCTAAACGCTAAAAGGCAGTCAATCCTGGCCTGGATCAACCAGTCCGTTTGCCGTTGTTTAAAATGACAGAAATAACTCTTGGAGAAAGTACCTGGCGGCAGTTCCCAAAACACAACGTAATCCCCAGGACAGGAAGAAATTATCGGAAAGACGCTTAAAACTGTCTCTAGTTTAACCCTCTTCGGTATAAGAAAGAGCGAGTGGAAATTCCACCCGGCATTTCGAGACCCTGTTACAGGTGGCCCTCGACTTAACGACCGCAATTGAGCCCCAACGTTTCTGCCGCTGAGCGAGACGTTTGCTCAGTTCCCGATTTTATGACCTTCCTTGCCACCGTTGTTAAGTGGATCGCTCCAGTGGATTAAGTTAGTAACTCGGCTGCTAAGGGGAATCTGGCTTCCCCATTGATTTTGCTTGTCAGAAGGGCGGCCAAGCATCTGAATTTTGATCGCACGAATCATGGGGACACTACAAAAAAAGTCAATTTTTTTTCAGTGCCGAGGTTAACTTTGAACGGCCACTAAACTAATTGTTGTAAGTCAAGGACTACCTATTATTTTTAAAAGGCAAAGATTTCCCTGCCCGTCATGTATGACTCTAAGGCGCCATCCCCATCTCCGTTTCTCGACCGAGGGAGCCAGCTTTGTCTGAAGACAATTAGCTTGTATCAATTTAAAAAATGGGTTCCAATAAATGTTATAGAATCTGTTTCCTGACCTGGATTACTGTTCTCACCCAGGCTTCCACAAGAGCATGAAAGAAACTCCCGGTCCCGACAAAAAACCCTTTTATTTATTTACTGTGAATTCTGCTCATTCACATCCAGCAAAGTCTTTCAAAGGAGGATTTACAGTCACAGACCTTATCTGGCTTGGAGAGCTGCCAGGCCGATATCTGCCAAACTTGCAAAGGAGTCTTGGAGAGTCACCAGCCAATTAAGCGAATTAATTGTCTCAATGCAAACACCACTCCGCTACTATTTTATTCCCTCTGGGAGTGGCCATTCATCATCCACCTGTGGCCTTACTCCCAGGTAGACCCCTGTTCTTTAGCTGTTCACTTTGCCTGACAACTCTGCACATGCACACACTGGGAACAGGCTCCAGTTGTTCGTCTGCCTCACTGATGTCTGGCTCTGAAGGCAGCTGATAACTGTCAGACGGCCCTGGCTCCCTCTCTGCTTCCGACACAGAGCCCTCACCAGAGCCTTCCCCAGACTATGAATTCTGCTCGTTCACATCCAACAAAGTCTTTCAAGGAAGGATTTACAGTCACAGACCTTCTCTGGCTTGGAAAGCGGCCAGGCCGATATCTGCAAAAATTGGCAAGGATTCTCGGAGAGTCACAAACCAATGAAGCGAATTAATTGTCTCCTGCAAACTCCACTCCCCTTCAGCTCCTCTTTTATTCCCTCTGGGAGGGGCCATTCATCGTCTACCTGTGGCCTTACTCCCAAGTTGACCCCTGTTCCCTTCGTCTGGCAACTCTGCGCATGAGCACACTGGGAATAGGCTCTAGCTGTTCATCTGCCTCCGTGATGTCTGACTCTGAAGGCAGCTGATAACTGTCATACGGCCCTAGCCCCATCTCTGCCTCCGACACAGAGCCCTCATCAGAGCCTTCCCCAGACTCCAGGACTGGCCCCCGTTCCTCCCCCAACCTCCTCACTGTCCGAATCTGCTGCCAGCTCTGCTGGCCACTGGTGGGCCACAACAATTTCCTTCTATCCCATCTTACTGGGATAAAAGAGATGGGAAGTGAAGAACAAAATGTATGCCAGCTAATCACAATCTAATGACCCCTTCGGTCAACACGGACAGTTTGAGGGAGTCCAAATCATAGAGAAGTTTTGAAAAGAAAGGTAAGGATGTGGTCAGCCAAGCATCATTGAGCCGTGTGGCAAACGGTTCAAAATGCAATATTGCCGACTAACTCTGCCCACTGCCAGGAGTTTGACCCTGATTGGCTCAAGATTGACTCAGCTTTCCAAGGTCGGTAAAATGAGATTGTTGGGAGCAATACACTGACTCTGTAAACCGCTTAGAGCAGGGCTGTCAATCACAAGGCCCGTGGGCCGCATCCGACCCACAATGTGCTCAGATCCAGGCCGTGGGACCATCCTAGAAAATGTTAAGGGGCCAGCCTGCGTCGCTTCAGCTCGATCTACCCCACGCGGCTTCGGCCCAGTCTATCCAATGCGAAGAGGAAACATTAAGCCAGCATGGCTTGGACCCGGTCTACTCTATGAGGCTTCGGCCTGGTCTACCCAGCACAAAGAGGAAACATGCCAGCAGTTTGGGGAGTAGAGTCAAGCTGGCCACGCCCAATCAGTTGGCCACACTCACCCAGTTGTCCATGCCTGCCCTGCCCCCCGAGATCAACCCCAGCCCTGATGCAGCCCTCAATGAAATTGTGTTTGACACCCCTGGCTTAGAGAGAGCTGGGAAGTACTATATAATAATAAATGCTATTGCCACTGCTACTCCAAAGTGGCTTCCCCACCCCCCCCCCCACCCCCAAAAGGCAAGTAGATTTTATTCTGGTTTTTTTTTTCCTTTGAAGACGTTTCACTTCTCAGTCCCAGCAAAACCTCTGTGAATTCCTTTGTCAAACAGTATTTCCAGGAATGTTTATCAACACGAACCTTATCTCACATGGCAAGCTGCCAGAGAACTAGTTTCCAAACAAGGGAAGGCAGCGCGTGGCACAGAGTGTCTTATAGTCACAAACAGAACTTTCCACTCTTGAAACGACCAAAGGAACGAATTGTTTTCTGCAAAAGACCCACTCCCCTTTTGCTCCACTTTTATTTCCTAAGAGAGGGGCCAATCGCCGTCCACGTGTGACTTTACTCTCAAGTTACCCTGATTTTTGAGTTGTTATTTTTTTTTTTCTGGCAGCTCTGTGCATGCGCACACTGGGAACAGGCTCCAGCTCTGTGATGGCGAACCTGTGGCGCTCTCTGCGGGCACACGAGCCGTTGCTCCAGCTCAGCTCTCCACTGTGTATGTGCACGGGCCTCTCACTGGCCAGATAATGGGTTTTGGGTTTCTGCTGTGCATATGGAGGGAAGCGCATGTGGGAGATGCGCACGCATGCGCAGGGGGCTGTGCATGCATGCGGGGGGCAGGGGGGAGTGTGGGTGGCAACGCTCCCCCGTGGCCTGTTTTGCTCCAAGCTGGCTGCAGGAAGGCCTACTAGGCCCAAAACGCGGCATGAGGGTGTTGCACGTGCGTGTGTGGGGGCGTGGGGGCGCAAACGCTTTCAGCACACGATGACAAAAAGATTAGCCATCACTGCTCTAGCTGTTCCTCTGCCTCACTGCTGTCTAGCTCCATAGGCACCTGATCACTGTCAGATGGCCTCGGCCCCGTCTCTGCCTCTGACACAGAGCCTTTGTCCGAGCCTTCCCCAGCCTCCAGGACTAGCCCGTGCTCCTCCGCAACCTCCTCATTCTCCGACTCTGCTAGCAGGCCACAACTTGTGATTTCTGCCGGCTTGTAATCCCAAACAGCCCTGATTTCAGTCTAATGTCAACCGACTGATGTTCAGCACAGCTGGATCTACCGTATTTTCCGGCATATAAGGCGACTGGGAGTATAAGATGACTCTCTGCTTTTAGGCGCCTGCGGGCCGGCTGAAGACTTCCGCGCTGCCGGGCTTCCGTAGTTTGAGCTCAGAGCCTTCCTCTTCCAGGTTGCCAGCCTGGTGGAGGAGACCTTACTAAGCCATCTCAGTGCTCGTCCATCCACATGCCCAGGCGAGGAGCGCAGAGGTTATCGATTGAAAGGCCGACATCTGCCCTGGTGGCGGCGTGGCTTTTCGCTTGCTTTTTTTTTCTTCTTTTTTGGTATGGCCTTTCTTATACCCGGCGTGTAAGACGACTCCCAATTTTTAAAATATTTCGGGATGGGTGGGTTAAAAAGTCGTCTTATATGCTGGAAAATACAGTAGAAACGAAACCCCGGCAAATCCAGAAATAGTGGCGAGCAAGGGAAACTGAGGGGGCTATCCACCAACTCACCTTCAGTCGGTAATTGGCGACCGCGAGGTAGAAGACGTAGTCCCGCTGGTCGTCTTTGCTCCCTTTGAGCAACAGTTCTAAAAAATAAATGAATAAATGAAAGGCAAAGGGAAGAAAATGGATGCTCGTGAGTTTCTAATACAGGTTAGCCCTTGACTCACAACAGTTCAGTGGGCGACCATTTGAAAGTTAAAACAGTACTGAAACAAGTGACCTACGGCCATTTTTCACGCTTAAAAACTGTGGCAGTGGGATGCAGCAACCGTCATAAATATGAACCAGTTGCCAAGGGTCCAAAATTCTGACCACATAACCAAGGGGATGCTGCAACGGTCGTGTTTAAAAAAAGTGCCGTTGTAACTTTGAACTAAATGAACTGTTTGTAAGTCAAGACCTACCCGCCTGTATGATGAAATGAAACGTCATATGAAGAAAGAGGAATCTTTGTCTCCCCTGTTTTTCCAACAGGAAGTCCTTGAGATACACACCGGTCTTGCACACAGGGATCACTCAAATTGAGCCTCCAGGTTCAAGAGCATTGTTCTCCTGGGGCAGAGGTCAGCAAACTGTGGCTCTGGAGCCGCATGTGGCTCTTTCCTTCCTCTGCTGCGGCTCGGTCACCGGTCGGCGCCACAATTTTGGGAGGGGCTTCCGATGGCGGGGGGTGGGGAGAGAAGCACAGTGTGCCAGGAGAAGACTCTATGGCAAGGGGAGGGTTTTCCAGTTGTCTCCACAATTGATAGGGCTTTCGATTATGACAGGCAGAGGAAAAAGTACGCCGCGCTAGGAGGGAAACCTATTTTGGCTCGCGTGCAATGTGCGACACCCCCCCCCCAGTGCGCATGCACGCACTACAGGTGCGACACCCCCATTTTTTGCATCCTTTTTTCACCCTCCCCAGGCTCCAGAGGCTTTATAGGAGCCTGGGGAAAGCGAAAAAAGCCCCCCCCCTCCCCAGGAGGCCCTCCGGAGGCTTCAGGGACCTTCGGGAGGCTTCCCTGAAGCCTCCGGAGCACTTAAAATGACCCTCCAAGCAAACCGGAAGTCCGTTCCCGAACTTCCAGTTTGCCCATAGAGCTGGTTTTTTTGAGCTCCGGAGGCTTCAGGGAAGCTCATGAAGCCTCCAGAGGGCCTCCGGGGAGGGGGGAGAGGCTCTTTTTGCCCTCCCCAGGCTCCTATAAAGCCTCTGGAGCCTGGGGAGGGCGAAAAATGGCTTTAAAAAAAGGATGAACTCAGCTCATCATCTTTGCACCCTCTGGGGAAAGAGTTTTTGTCCCCAAGCTGATATATTCTCTTTGTGCCCCGAGAAATACCTGCCTCTACACCTAGGATTGAACTCACCTGTATATAGTCCCAAAATTAACATGGTCCCTTCAGTTAGAGCAGGGGTTCTCAAGTTTTTTAAACAGGGGGCCAATTCACGTTCCTTCAGACTGTTGGGGGACCGGACTGGTTGGCTGGGCATGGCTAGGTAATCATGTGAGTGGGTGGATGTGGCTAGGTCATGTGACTAGGTGGGCGTGGTTATGTCATGTGACTAGGTGGGCATGGGCAATTTAACAATCCATTGAACAATGCACACAAATTAAACTTTAATTTGTTTTGCTCCTGGGGATGTTTTTTTTGCTTTCGTTTGCCTGTTGCTCTTTTGCTTGCTTTTTCTTCTTACAAGATCATTTTTTTCAATTGTTGAGGAGTCTAGTTTTGCAGCAATTCTTCTCAGCCTCAAGGAGCTTAAAAAAATCTGTGTCTCTCTCTTTCTTCCTCTCCCTCCCTTTCTTTCTCTTTCTCTCTCTGCCCCCCATCCATCTATCTTTCTATCTATCTATCTATCTATCTATCTATCTATCTATCTATCTATCTATCTATCTATCTAATCTAATCTAATCTAATCTATCTATCTATCTATCTATCTATCTATCTATCTATCTATCTATCTATCTATCAATCAATCAATCAATCTATCCATCCATCCATCCATCCATCCATCCATCTTCTGGAGGCGGGCTGTATTCATCACATTTTTTACCTCCTGGGCCATCTGTGTGCCCCATTTCTCTCTCTTTCTCTCTCTCTCTGTCATACACACACACACAAACACACACAAACACACCCCTCCAGAAGCATTCTGCAAGCCAAAAACAGGCAAAAACAACTCAGTTTTGGGGCAAAAATGGGCTGTTTTGGGCTGTTTTTTAGCCTCCTGGGGTGTCTCTGCACCCCATTTTCTCTCTCTCTCTCTCTCTCTCACACACACACACACACACACACACACCTTACCTCCAGAAGCATTCTGCAGGCCAAAAGCAGGCAAAAACAGCTCAGTTTTGGGGCAAAAACAGGCTGCTTTCACCCATTTTTTGGCCTCCTGAGGCATTTGTGCACCCCATTTTTCACCTTCCCCGCTCCAGAATGTCTCTGCAGGGTAAAATTGTTGGCCTTACTTTTCAGTTCCAGCCCGCAGGGCTCGCAAAGGTAATTCCTGTGCTCAGCCAAAGGATGGGTAGGGGGGTTGTGGGCAGGGTGATGTGGGCGGAGCAGCCTCGTGGTCCTATGCGGGCTGGATTAATGGCTTCGGCAGGCTGCACGCGGCCCATGGGCCGTAATTTGAGGACCCATGAGTTAGAGAGTGAAAAAAGCACTTAAGCTCTCTACCCACTGCACTAAAGTGTGTCACGTGTGAAAGATTAGTGAGAATGTCTATACTGGAGACTGGATCCTTTTTTCTCGCCCAAAACTGGCCTTCTCCCTTTCAATCCCCTGCCATATCCGTAAGGCCTAACAGGTGAAAGGCAACATTATTCAGAGGGTGAAAGGAAATACAGGGATTTATTCTTAAGAAAAGGGTTTCGTAAGGCAGATCAAGGCTGCCCCTTTGCAGCTGGGCGAAAGCTCACCTTCCAAAAGGACAATGCCCTTTTTGATGTCCTCATTGTATTTGCTGCGGATCAGGCACCACGCGTACTCAAACTGTGTCCCCTTGGTGACGTTGCCGGCGCTTTGCTCAGAGTTGAACTTCTTCTCAAATCTCTGGAGAACAGAAATGACAAAAAGGCATGATGGATGGTAAGGAAGTCCACCTACAAACTTACAATTGCCAGTAGCCATCATTGCCCCAAAACCATCTATTCTACACACGCATAGGAAGTTTCCTTATATAATAGCAATAGCAGTTATTTGTTCATTGTCCTTATCATAGCGAGACCTATCTCTCTTGGCTTTGTACGAGAGCCTTCTGCAACACGATCCCTTCTAGCTGTGATTTGTAAGTCATTACCTTCTTTACTGGCTGGATGCCCTTCCTGTCACCAATGCAGAGCTTTGTTCAGCAGATATAAGAGTATGTACCATATACCGTATTTTTCAGAGCATAAGATGCACCAGAGCATAAGACACAGCAAGGTTTTGAATAAGAATTTTTTTTAAAAAAATTTTTTTGCACTCTGCAAACCTCACAAAAACAGGCCCGTTTTTTTTCCCCCTTGGGAGGCTTGTAGAGTGTTCCGGGGGGGGGGGGGGCGCAAAAATGGGCCCTTTTTGGTCAAAAAGGAGATGAATAGTCTTTAGGATAGCAATAGCAGTTAGACTTATATACTGCTTCATAGGGCTTTCAGCCCTCTCTAAGCGGTTTACAGAGTCAGCATATCGCCCCCACAGTCTGGGTCCTCATTTCACCCACCTTGGAAGGATGGAAGGCTGAGTCAACCTTGAGCCGGTGAGATTAGAACCGCTGAACTGCAGATAACAGTCAGCTGAAGTGGCCTGCAGTACTGCACCCTAACCACTGCGCCGCCTCGGCTCTAGGAAGCTTATAGAGTGCTGCTGGGGGCTGGGGGGGTGCAAAAGGGGCAATTTTTTGCTCATTTCTGCCCTCCCCAACCCCCATGAGCTCTCTGAAGGCCTTCTAAAAGCTATGCACAGCCATTTTGCTAAAGGGGCGGAGTTTCAGGAGGCAAAAAATGCTGTATTCAGTGTATAAGACACACCCAGATTTTCAGCCTCTTTTTTGAGGGAAAAGCTGAGTGTTTACTGGCCGGATGCCCTTCCCTGTTTGCTGCAAGGAGGCAAATTGCTAGGAGGCAGAGGCAAATTTTTTTTTTCTTGTGGTAATCAGGCTAAACTGGAACAGGCTGAGCCGAGGTGGCGCAGTGGTTAAATGCAGCACTGCAGGCTACTTCAGCTGACTGCAGTTCTGCAGTTCGGCTGTTCAAATCTCACCGGCTCAAGGTTGACTCAGCCTTCCATCCTTCCGAGGTGGGTAAAATGAGGACCCGGATTGTTGTTGTTGGGGGCAATATGCTGACTCTGTAAACCGCTTAGAGAGGGCTGAAAGCCCTATGAAGCGGTATATAAGTCTAAGTCTAACTGCTATTGCTATTGCTGTAAGGAGGTAAGTCAATAACTATAAAGGCACCTATAGAATGTTCAAATTATTAGACTTGCTTTTTAAAGACTGCTTTATTATCGTTCTAGACAACTTAACAAAATGAAGAAGCTTTTTAAAATAAATGCTTGATCTGAAGAGGCCCAGTGCTATTGAATCTTCTTTTAAAAAGCAAGAGAATAACGTATACTTCCAAAAAGTCACATCAATTTTAACAGCATCTGTACAAGTCTAGTCCAAAATGTAACACCACAAACAGTGTATAGCGTCTGTACTGTTTGGTGCAAGGAGGCAAATTGCTGGGAGGCAGGGGAAGATTCCCCCCCCTTTGTTTTCCTCTCCAAAAGCTAGGTGTGTCTGATACTTCAGAGCATCTTATACTCCAAAAAATACAGTAAGTGATGAAGGGTATTAAATCTATTGGGCAAAAAATCATTTACCAAAATGAAGGGTAATAAAATCTACTGGAAAAATAAACCTATTCGAAAAATTATTTTATCGATGGTATAGAGGTAGTTCTCAACTTATAACTGTTCATTTAGTGACCATTCAAAGTTACGACAGCACTGAAAAAAGTGACTTCGGACCGTTTTTTTCACACTTACAACCGTAACCGCATCCCCATGGTCACGCGATCAAAATTCAGACGCTTGCCAAGTGACTCATATTTATGACGTTTGGGAGTGTCCTAGGGTCATCTGATCACCTTTTGAGGACTCCTGACGAGCAAAGTCAATGGGGAAGCCAGATTCACTTAACCACCCTGTGACCAACTTAAACAATGGCAGTGATTCACTTAACTGTGGCAAGGAAGGGTGTAAACTCATTGAACATGTTTCACTCAGCAGCAGAAATTTTAGGCTCAGTCGTGGTCGTCACTCGAGGACTAAAACTTGAGTTAAAAATTAAAAAGCGGCCCTTTGCCCCCTTGAAGTTTGCCTTGTTTTTCATTCATTCTATATCAGGGTTCTCCAACGTTTGGCCACTTTAAGACTTGTGGACTTCAACTCCCAGAATTCATTCTGACTGGGGAATTCTGGGAGTTGAAGTCCACAAGTCTTAAAGTGGCCCAGGTTGGAGAGCCTTGCTCTATATGGAGCCTATGCAGGATAATCTCGGGGTCTTTGCGCCCTCTACTGGAGAAGAAAAAAAGCTGCAATTTCTTCATTTTGCGATCTGAACGCCCCCCCCCAATAAATGTGATAAATAAAATGATGGGGGAGAAATAATGGGGGGGACGGGGACCAAGTGGTCCCTCTCTATGTAAGAGAAGGAAATTCTTCACTGCCAGCCAATAACTTTGGAGAGATGTTTCCAGCTAATCACAATTTCTCACTTCCCTGGTTTATTTTTACTGTTTTACTTAAGATATGCAGATGATACCACTCTTCTTTTTTAGTGTTTTATTTGACATTTTCCAAACATTAAAATCACAATTTGCACTTTTACCGCTTTCTATTATCGATATTTCTTTTTTCTGATTCAGGTTTTCCATGTCCCATTCTATTATATATATTCCTCTTTGTTTCGTACTTTCTCATTTTCACAATTTATACACCTATATACAATATTTCCATCTCTGTTGCTTTCTACAGCCGAGGTGGCGCAGTGGTTAAATGCAGCACTGCAGGCTACTTCAGCTGACTGCAGTTCTGCAGTTCGGCTGTTCAAATCTCACCGGCTCAGGGTTGACTCTGCCTTCCATCCTTCCGAGGTGGGTAAAACGAGGACCCAGACTGGTGTTGGGGGCAATATGCTGACTCTGTAAACCGCTTAGAGAGGGCTAAAAGCCCTATGAAGCGGTATATAAGTCTAACTATTGCTATTGCTAAGTACATGCCATCTATTTTTCATTGCGTTTACTATGTGTTCCTCAGGCACTGATTTTGCATCTCTTTTCAAGCCAGTTATACCACCTATATTCCATATCTTGTAGTACTGTTTCCTCGCTATCTCTTAGTTCCACCCTTAGTTTGTTCATTTCCACGCATTCTAGCATCTTTTTTATGATTTCTGCATTTGAGGGAATGGTTTTATGTTTCCAAATTTGGGCAAATGAGATTCTGGCAGCTGTAATTATATGAAGCACTATATATTGGGTATGCTTACTAATATATTTTTTAATTATTCCTAGAAGAAACAGCTCAGGCTTCATGCCAATTTTTTCTTCTATTATTTCTTCTAACCATTTTTGAATTCCTTGACTTTCGAACATATCGATAACATATGATAAAAAGTCCGCTGTTGGTGGTTACATTTCCAAGAGTTTGGAGATTTATTTGGGAACATTTCAGTCAATCTCGCTGGGGGTAAATGCCACCTATAAAACATTTTGTAGATGTTTTCCTTTTAGGATGCCAACATTGTCAATTTATAATTCCCCCCCCCCCCTAATTTTTCCCAGTGCTCCAATTCACTATTGTACCCGAAGTTTTCAGCCCAAATTATCATTGTTTCCTTCACGGTTTCCTCCTCCATTTTGAATTTTAAAAGACAATTGTAGGTTTTTGTAATCATTTTTCCCTTCTGTTCCTGTAACTATTTTGTCCAATTCTTGTTGTTCATTTTGAAATCCATACTGTTCTAAATCCTTTTTGTATCTTGTTTGTATCTGTGGATGATGCCACTCTAATGGCAGAAAGTGAAGATGAACTAAAGAGCCTCTTGATGCGGGTGAAGAAGGAGAGTGCAAAAGTTGGCTTGAAACTCAATATTAAGAAAATGAAGATCATGGCATTCGGGCCTCTCAATTCCTGGGCAATAGATGGAGGTAAAAGAAATGGAGGTAGTGACAGATTTCATTTTCCTGGGCTCCGAGATCACCGCAGATGAGGACTGCAGCCAAGAAACTAAAAGACGCTTGCTCCTGGGGAGGAAAGCTATGGCAAATCTAGACAGCATACTAAAAAGCAGAGACATCACCCCGCCAATAAAAGTGCGTATAGTCAAGGCTATGGTTTTCCCAGTTGCAATGGATGCCTGTGAAAGTTGGACCATAAGAAAGGCTGAGCGCTAAAAATGGAGGCCTTTGAAACTCTGGTGCTGGAGAAAACTCCTGCGAGTCCCTTGGGCTGCAAGGCGATCCAACCGGTCAGTCCTAGAGAAGATCTACCCTGACTGCTCTTTAGAAGGCCATATTATGAAAGATTACGGGAAAACTGCAAAGACAAAGGCACAGCCAGGCACCACAGTGTGTGTGTGTGTGTTTGTGTGGGACTCTGCTGCCAAGCACAACAATGGGTTTTTTTGTCTGAGGTGGTCAGGCCTACAACGGGCCCGTACAAGCGATCGATAGCATAAGGAAGAATCGGAGGGATTTTATTTTTCACCCCAGTCTCCATGTCTTTTTGACCTCAACTGTGGGGAGAAATGATCAGCTGCGTTCTTTTTAACTAAACTAAATCTGCTAGCTATACCTGACCACCCTTGTAAATGGATCGCCAGCTTCCTAACAGATAGGAAGCAGCAGGTGAAGCTAGGCAAGATCACATCAGATACCTGTACAATTAGCACAGGAGAACCCCCAGGGCTGCGTGCTCTCTCCACTTCTCTTCCCTCTGTACACCAATGACTGCATCTCAAAAGATCCCTCTGTTAAAACGCCGAAGTTTGCAGATGACACAACGGTAACTGGTCTCATTCGAGACAACGATGAATCTGCGTAGAGACGGGAGGTTGAACAACTAGCAGCCAGAACAACCTGGAACGGAACACACTCAAAACCGTAGAAATGATGATGGGTTTTAGCAGAAACCCTCCTATACTACCATCTCTTACAATACTAGTCAACAAAGTTTCAACACTGGAGGCACTTTCAGGTGTCTAGGTTCTACCATATCTCAAGACTTAAAGTGGATCCCCTACCATCTAAAACGTCATCAAAAAAGGTCAACAAAGCATGTTCTTTCTGCGCCAACTCAGGAAGCTCAAACTGCCTAAAGAGCTGCTGATTCTGTTCTACAGATGAATTCTTGAGTCTTGTCATCTGCACTTCCATCACTGTTTGGTTTGGCTCTGCAACCCGACAAGACACAGAATTCAGAGGAGAATTAGAACAGCGGAAAAAACAATGGCTACCTACCTACCTGGCTTCCATTGAGAACCCGTACACTGCAAGAGTCCAAAAGAGGGCTGTGCAAATATCTACAGGCCCTTCGCATCCTGGACATCAATGGTTTCAACTTCTGCCCTCAAAATAACGCTATAGGGGCACTGCACACCGGAACAAACTGGACTAGTGATTCCCAATGTGGGGACCACACCCCACGGGGCCAATTTGATTTTTTTTTAAATTGATTTTTAAGGGGGGCAATTTGAACCTTGCTTAAACCAAGTTCATGTCCGTTTAGGATCCCTCCGGGGCCGTAGAGTACACTTTTTGAGTAAAGTAAGAATTATATGTCACAGGGGGGGGGCATCAGGATTTTAGACTTTTTTTTTTATTAGATAAACATGAAAAACGTTGGACATAGTGTAACATTTCTGGCATAAAGGAGCCGAGGTGGCGCAGTGGTTGGGGTGCAGTACTGCAGGCCATTTCAGCTGACTGTTATCTGCAGTTCGGCGGTTCAAGTCTCACCGGCTCAGGGTTGACTCAGCCTTCCATCCTTCCGAGGTGGGTAAAATGAGGACCCGGATTGTTAGGGGGCAATATGCTGACTCTGTAAACTGCTTAGAGAGGGCTGAAAGCCCTATGAAGCGGTATATAAGTCTAACTGCTATTGCTATTGCTATTCTCTTCCTTCCTAGTATCTATCACTCCCCACCTATGATTATAATCATGTTGCTTGTATCTTTCAATTTATATTGTTTGTATTTGTTTCCTAATATGATTTGATAGCTTATTAGTAACCTTGACTATTGCTAAGTGTGGTATCTTTTTATTCTTGATGAATGTATTTCTATTCTCCTTATGTACGCCGAGAGCGTATGCACGAAAGACAAATTCCTTGTGTGTCCAACCACACCTGGCCAATAAAGAAGTCTATTCTATTCTATTTTCGATCAAGGTCTCCTTTTAAAAGTGAAAAGCCCTCAGGCTGAGAACTTGGACTGGAGTTGAGAACAGGGTGATCTTTTAAGTGAAGAGATCACCGAGATGGCCAAAGACCAGGCAGGACATTTCCCCGCCCTGCTTGAAAAACCTGTGTTTGCTAATAAATAAATAAATAAATACCTACTCAAAATGTCCTTTGCCCTCTAAAGCATCCCTTTCATTCATGGTTTTTTTTTTAAAAAAAAAAATGGAAATGGGAACCTGTTTAAACAATCTTGTCATTGCGAACATCGTCACTTCAAGGCCTGGGAACACGAAGGGACGCCAAAATAAACCTTTGATTGTAGATTGCCTCTCGGATCAAAAGAAGCCCGTGGGACGTCCTATCGAAAAATTAGCAGTCGCCTACCTCTGGGACTACACAATGTTGCCCTTGGGAGTCCAAAAACAACAATGCCATCAAAAGGGCATTTTCTTTTAAAATAAGAGACAAAACCCCTTTTTATTAAGTTACTATGAATTCTGCTCATTCACATCCAGCAAAGTCTTTCAAGGATGAATTTACAACCACAGACCTTATCTGGCTTGGAGAGCTGCCAGGCCGATATCTTCAAAAACTTGCAAGGCTGTCCTTGGCAAGGAGTCTTGGAGAGTCACAAACCAATCAAACGAACTAATTGTCTCCTGCAAACTCCACTCCCCTTTCGCTCCTCTTTATTCCCTTTGGGAGGGGCCATTCACCGGCCACCTGTTCCTTTACTCTCAAGTTGACCTTGCTCTTTAGCTGTTCCCTTCTCCTGCCAGCTCTGCACATGCACACATCGGGAACAGGCTCCAGCTGTTCTTCTGCCCCACTGAACTCCGACGGCAGCTGATAACTGTCGGACATCCCTGGCCTAATCTCTGCCTCCAACGCAAAGCACTCGTCAGAACCTTCCCCAGACTCCAGGACTGGCTCATATTCCTCCCCAAGCTCCTCATTGTCTGAATCTGCCACCAGCTCCGCTGACCACTGACAGGTCACAACACTTAGTGCATGGATTTTATGTACACATTTCTGTGGTTTTCTTGATTTCCCATGGCTTCTTCTCAGGTTGTTTTTCAAATTCGCGGTCCAGGCCTACCTGAAGATTGAAGTTACATCTTGCACAGCAATCTAACTAGCCTATAATTGGGTTAGTGAATATAGTTCGGCTGAGCTAATTCACCATAAATATACGATGTAAATGTAATACGTAGAGCCAAAAAGAATTTAGGAGCAATTAAGCAATTAACAACCTGCAGGTGTTCTGGACAGTTGCCACAATAATGTATTAGTTTTTTTTTTTTTAATCCTGCCTTTATTACTTTAACTCAAGAGGGAAACATAGCTAATACTTCTTCCTTCTATTTTCCTAACAACTATTCTGTGAGGTGCATTGGGCTGAGGGCGTGTGAGTGGCCCAAAGTCACCCAGCCAGCTTTCGTACCTAAGGTGGGCCCAGAACTCACAATCTCCTGTTTTCTAGCCTGGTATCTTAATTACTAGACCAGGGGTTTCAAACTCAATTTCATTGAGGGCTGCATCAGGGCTGTGGTTGACCTCAGGGGACTTGGTGTGTGTGCCTAGGTGGGCATGGCCAATTGGGTGGGCATGGCCAGCTTGATGCCACTCACTGACCATGGCGACTGGGAGGGCGTGGCCAGCTTGACATCACTCCCCAACTGCTGACATGTTTCCTCTTCGAACTGGGTACCGTGTTTCCACGTGTTTCCCCGAAAATATGGCATGTCCTGAAAATAAGGCCATGCCAGATTTTTGGGGTGACCAAAAATATAAGCCCTTCCCCAAAAATAACCCCATTGGAAACCCCACCCCCCTCTGGTCTGGCAGAGCGCCACTCACCGACCCAGCGGTATCCCAAAGGCGCCAAGTCCCGGGAGCCGGGGGGGACAGGCGCTCACGCGCCTGGCGCCTTCAGGATACTACTGGGTCAGTGAATGGCACTCTGCCTGGCTGGAGGGGGGGGGGGTTGTACAAGTGGCTGTTCCTCCCCCTCGCTCACGCACTTTAGTGGGCGCGCTTTCAACATCATCGTTTTGTCGCGGCGGTTTTGTCGGCGCGCATTTGTCGGGTCACGGGGAAAATTGAGAGCATGGGTCCTCAAACTTTGGCCCATTGGCTGCCGAAGCCATTCATCCAGACCACACAGGACCACAAGGCTGCCCGACCTGCATCGCCCCGCCCACCCTTAAGCCGAGTGCTGGACTTACCTTTGCAATAGCAGTAGCAATAGCAGTTAGACTTATATACCGCTTCATAGGGCTTTCAGCCCTCTCTAAGCGGTTTACAGAGTCAGCATATCGCCCCCAACAATCCGGGTCCTCATTTTACCCACCTCGGAAGGATGGAAGGCTGAGTCAACCCTGAGCTGGTGAGATTTGAACAGCCGAACTGCAGTCAGCTGAAGTAGCCTGCAGTGCTGCATTTAACCACTACACCACCTCGGCTCTTTTGCGAGCCCCACAGGCTGGAACTGAAAGTAAGGCCAACAATTTTGGCCTACAGAGACGTTCTGGAGGGTGGGGAGGTGAAAAATGTGGTGCACAGACACCTCAGGAGGCCAAAAAACGGGCCCAGAGAGAGGGAGAGAGACTTGTTGATTGTGAGCTCCTTGGGGCTGAGAAGAATTGCTGAAAAACTGAGTTTCCTAAAGTGGACCACAGACTCCTAAACAACTGCGAAGTCATTTGTTAGGGCACGCGAGGCATTGCCCTGTCAACTCCAGCGCTCATGCTGACTTTGGCCTTCTTTTGAGGCCGTTTTTCACCCTCCGGAGCCTTCAGGAGCCTTCAGAACTGACTTCCGGTTTGCTCGTAGGGCTGTTTTTTCATGCTCCGGAGGCTTCAGGAAAGCTCCTGAAGCCTCCGGAGGGCCTCGAGGGGGCGGAGGCTGTTTCTGCCTTCCCCAGGCTCCTAGAAAGTCTCTGGAGCCTGGGAAGGGCAAAAAAAGCTCGCCGAAAGCAGGGGGGAGCGGGCACCTGCACGCTGGGGGTCACACACATAGCATAATGGATGTGGCACACCCACGCACAACCCCCCCCTGTGCTCCCCCCCTGGCTGCGCTCCCCCCTGAAAAGTCAGCCAAAAGAGCAACATGCAAACAAAAGCAACTAAAACGCCCCCAGGAGCAAAACAAATTAAAATTTAATTTGTGTGTATTGTTTAATGGGCTGCTAAATTGGCCATGGTGTCACATGACCCACCCAGCCACGCCCACTTAGTCATGCCCGCCTGGCCCATCCGCTTCCCCCCCCCCAACAGCCTGAGAGCCTGTGATTGGCCCCCTGTTTAAAAAGTTTAAGGACCCCTGATTTAGAGAAACAGAAAGTACGCAGATCATCTTAACTCCATGGAGAAAAGCTGGGATATAAATCTTACCAGTAAATGAAATACAAAATGTTTGGAAGGCACCAAGAAGCATATTCTTGAGTTTCCAGATGCAATGATTGCACCTGTCACCTTTTTTACTTAGACTGTAGTGAGATAATTAAGCTGCCAGAATCTCTTCTGAAAAGTAGCCTAACGCTAAACATTTTTGTCTATTGTATGTACCTGTGATGGAGAATCTATAGCACGCATGGCAGAGGTGGCACGCAGAGCCTCTCTGATGGCACACGAGCCTTCGCCCCAGTTCAGCTCCGCTGTGGATGCCTTCAACCGGCCAGTAAGTCTTTGAGTCTCTGCCGCGCATGCACAGGGGGTGGGGGTCTTGCGCACATGTGTGGGGGGTCGCATGCATAGCACGCATGTGTGGGGGGAGGATCCTATACTTTTCCTTTCATTAACTTAGATGTAAATACAATAGAACAGAAAACATTTTCTTCTTACTGGGTAGTTTCTAAGCACTCCCTTAGCTCTGACGAAGCTGGAGCCCCCCTCTCTCCCCTGGTCAAAACCTTTCATCACCGTTTTGGTGGGCATGGCTTGGTGAGTGGGTCATGTGACTAAGTGTGCGTGAGTGACGTTGGCCACACCCACTCAGTTACATGCCCCCATCTAGCCACACCCACCGGTAGTAAAAAAAATTGAAACCCACCCCTGGTGGCGTTGCTAGCTGTTCTTGTGGTTTTCGGTGCATGCATGCTAGAATAGAATAACAAAGTTGGAAGGGACCTTGGAGGTCTTCTAGTCCAACCCCCTGCCTAGGCAGGAAACACAATACCATTTCAGACAAATGGCTATGCAACATCTTCTTAAAGACTTCCAGTGTTGGGGCATTCACAACTTCTGGAGGCAAGCTGTTCCACTGATTAATTGTTCTAACTGACAGGAAATTTCTCCTTAGTTCTAAGTTGCTTCTCTCCTTGATTAGTTTCCACCCATTGCTTCTTGTCCTACCCTCAGGTGCCGTGGAGAATAGCTTGACTCCCTTTTCTTTGTGGCAACCCCTGAGATACTGGAAGACTGCTATCATGTCTCCCCTGGTCCTTCTTTTCATTAAACTAGATGTTTAATGTGATTAAGAAGAAATCCCGAACCTCACAGGAAGAAATCCAGGTGACTTTCAAATGTCTTCTGGGCACTATGAAATGACATTACTTTTGACCCCTAATAGTGACACACGTATTTATTATTTTCATTTGGTTGCTAATGAACTCAGGAGAGACCTATGGCGCTTCAATTTATTTTGCAAGGTTCAATTTGTAAACACCCATGCGTGCACACAGGCACACAGCACAACATGTACAAGTTGAGCTGTGCATGGCTGCAGGCAGGCCCGCTGCTTGCGTAGCCCGGTTCCCCTCTTCCCCCCGCTAGCCCAGCCAGGCCGCCAAGCAACAAAGATTGGGCGCCACTGCAATAAGGTACATATTCTCAGGCAGTGTTGGTGAACTTTTTCTGCACCAAGTGCCAAAATGGGAGCACCCGTGTGTGAGGGTGTGGGAGAAAACCAGAAGAACAATGCTGTCTGCTCTCCGGGTTTCTGGTGTGAATGCACGTGCCGGAACCCGGAAGAGCAATGGGCAACAGCTGGCGTGCCCAGAGAGATGGCTCCGCGTGCCACTTCTGGCACACAGGTCATTGGTTCGCCATCACAATTGACTAGTTGCCCCAGTCCTGTCAATGAGGAAAAATCCAACAATAAATTGGCAGTTTGGCCCTAACTCCTTTGCAACAGGTAGGAAGGAGATGGCAGCCATGCAGAAGTTTCACTCATATAATTAAGCAGTTAGCAACTTCTTGAGAAAAAAAAGCAAGTATAAAAAGAAAATATGTGTATAAATGTCTAGCAGGGATGATTGAAGGAACCAAACACGGCTCGGAAATACTTTTTTCAATTGCACCATGCTGAAATTCAAGAGCCAAGAGAATTTGGACATCATTTTTTTGCACCATACCTGCCACGTATACATTATGGTGTAATCTCAACCATTAGAGGGATGTGTTTAGTTTTAATGATGTGGGGATATAAAGTTGTTAGAAAGTAGACTTGCTACAAAAATCATATAGGTATCTATTTACAGTTGTTAGTTTTTCACTAATTCATTTCTAACTTCATCCAAAGGGATATTTTATTTGCTCCTTTATCATTTGATTATTTAATAAGGTAAAATGCACTGTGTCCCCATTTCTTTTTTCCGATGTATCAATTTATTTGGCTCTTTTCTCTTTTGATCTGGTTGTTTTATCTTTATCATCATTAATTTTTAAATATCTTACATAAAGCTTTTATTTAGAGATGAGAAATAATAATAATAATAAACAGGCATTTAAAGATCAGTGTAACTATCCCAGCACAGTATTTCTAGCCTAGCCTCAGCGTGACAATTTTGAGGCAAAAGGAAGAATCCTTTGTCCATCTCCACTTGCTTAAAATGCATTTTTTTTCTTTTTCTACCCTGTTTCCCTGAAAAATAAGACCTCCCCGGATAATAATCCCAATCGAGCTTTTGAGCGCATGCGCTAAAATAAGCCCTCCCAGAAAATATTGCGGCACAGCAACAGCCATGAGGTGACCACGCTCGCCACCTCCTGCACCTCAAAAATAATAAGACCTCCCCAAAAATAAGGCAAGGTGCTTATTTCGGGGGTCAAAAGAAAATAAGACCCTGACATATTTTCGGGGGAATACGGTAGTTCCAGGCCGGCGGGGGGGGGGGGGGAAGCAGGTTTGATCATGGAAATGTAAGTCACTGACCTTTGCTGAAGAGGTTGCTAGTTCAGTAGTCCTTGCGTTATGACCACAATTGAGCCCAACATTTATGTTCCTAAGTGAAACGCTTGTTAAGTGAGTTCTGCCCCATTTTACGACTTTTCTTGCCACGGTTGTTAAGTGAACCGTTGCATTTAGTAGGTTAGTAACATGGTCGTTAAGTGAATCTGGCTTCCCCATTGATTTTGCTTCTCAAAAGGTAACAAAAAGTGACCCCCTGGAACACTGCAACTGTCATAAATATGAACCCATTGCCAAGCGCCTGAATTTTGATCATATGACCATGGGGATGCTGGAAAGGTCGTAAGTGTGAGAAATGGTCGTAAGTGTGAAAAAAGGTCACAAGTTTACTTTTTTCAGTGCTGTTGTCATTTTGAATGGTCACTAAATAAACTGTTGTAAGTTGAGGACCGTCTGTATTTTGTATGTTTGCCGCCTTGAGTTGTTTACAGAGAAATAAAGGTGGGATTAAAACCCAATAAATAAATAAATGGAATAAATTAATATGCTTAAGAGTATTAATATTAAATAAATTAATATGCTTAAGAGTCTATTCTGTCCTTCCTACAAGTTGTAAAGGATTTAGGGCCAGCCCCTCAATTCACATCAGATTTCTTCTCACTTATCGCACCCGTACAGCAAGAATATATTAAAATAAAATATATTAATATAATTAGGATATATCCCATGCTTTCTTGCACAGCAAACACAAATGGTACCCAGTGGGAAATACAGGTAGTCCTCGACCTACGACCACAATTGAGCTCAAAACTTTTATTGCTAAGCGAGACAGTTGTGAATTTTGGTCCATTTTATGACCTTTCTTCCCATGGTTGTTAATCACTATTAAATTACTAACACAGTTGTTAAGCGAATCTTGCTTTTCCATTGACTTTGCTTGCCAAAAGGTCACAAAAAGTGTTCGCATGGCCTCAGTAACACCGCAAGTGTCATTAAATATGAGTCAGTTGCCAAGCACCTGGATTTTGATCATGGGAACACGGGGACGCTGCAGTGGTCGTTAAGTGTGGAAAATGGTGGTGCCACTTTTTGCTCTGCTGTCTTAACTTTGAACTGTCACTAAATGACCTGTTGTAAGATGAGGCCTACTTGTAAATCAAAATGGAAGGAAGAGGAGGAGGAGGAGAAAGAGGAGGAGGAGAGGAAGAAAAAGAAGAAGAAGAAGAAGAAGAAAAAGAAGAAGAAGAAGAAGAAGAAGAAGGGAGGAGGAGGAGAGGAAGAAGAAAAAGAAGAGGAGGAGGAGGAGGAATTCAACAGAAAGGAATAAAGGACATTTGCAAGCCTTATAAGGTTAGGCAAAGAGATACCCATGAGGACATCTAGTCGAGTCTAATGACGAACCGAGCAAGATAGCCCTGCTGGAACTTTTGAAAATAATACCTTTTAAACATTTATATTTTATTGTGCTTTATTAATGTAGAAGAAACGCTAACATATATTTCTAGCCCATTTACATCACATCCTTGTTCCAATTCTGCCCTCAAAACGACGCTATAGGGCACTGCACCCCAGAACACCTAGACACAAGGACAGTTCCCCCCCCTCCCCCGAATGCCATCACTCTGCTAAGCAACTAATTCCCACAGCACGGTCAAAGTATTACTAATATTGTATTACTATTATTCTTCTCAGCCTTCCTAGTACCTATCTCTTCCCACTTATGACTATAACCATGTTGCTTGTATCCTTACAATTTATATTGTTTCTATTTGTTTCCTAGTACAATTTGATAGCTTTTTAATAACCTTAACTATCACTGTGGTATCTTTTTATTCGATGAATGTATTTTATTTTCCTTATGTACATTGTGAGCAAAGAAAAATTCCTTGTGTGTCCAATCACACTTGGCCAATAAAGAATTCTATTCTATATTCTATATTCCCATTCCCCATTCCATTCCATTCTTCTATCCTATCCTATTCCATTCCCATTCCATCCATTCTATTCTTCTATCCTATCCCTATCCCATTCCATCCATTCTATTCTTCTATCCTGTCCTATTCCTATCCCAATCCATTCCATTCCCAATCCATTCTCAATCCTATTCTATTCTCCTATCCTATCCCTATCCCATTCCCATCCCATTCTATTCTTCTACCCTATCCTATCTTATTCCTATCCCATTCCCATTCCATCTCACTCTATTCTCCTATCCTATCCTATTCCTATCCCATTCCCATCTCATCCCATTCTATTCTTCTATTCTATTCTATCCTATTCCTATCCCATTCCCAACTCATCCCATTCTAGTCTTCTATCCTATCCTATTCCTATCCCATCCCATCTCATCCCATTCTATTCTTCTATCCTATCCTATTCTTATCCCTATCCCATTCCCAACTCCATTCCATTTTATTCTTTTATACTATCCTATGCTATCCCAATTCCCCTTCCCATTCCCAATCCCATCCCATCCCATTCTATTTATGATATATGTTAAATAAATAGCCCTGCTGGATCCCAAGCCCAGAATTTCCCCCGGGAGGGAGTGGCTGGAAAGGGACACCTAACATTCCACCCCCCACTCCCCTCGTTTTCTATCTTAGCAACCAAAGGTAGAACGCTCCTGAACTCGGAGACTTCCCTCGGCCACGCTGGTTCAGGACCAGGCAGGGGTCACTCACTTTTAGGTCCTCCGACGCCACCACTTCGCTCAGGACCGACTCCATCACGCCCAAACCCGGAAGCGGCCGCGAGACGGAAGCGGAAACCCTCCCTAGAGTCTCTCCAACCCCTCATCTCTATGGTAAGCCTTTCGCGCCGCCTATTCGAGCCTCCAGGGTTTTCCAGCCACGCGTGCCTATAGCGACGCGGCCGACTTCGGTGGGAAAAGCCGGAAGTTGGTTGAGAGACGGCTTTCTTGCTGCTATGGCAACGCCAGTGCCAACCGCCTAATGACTAAGGCAGCCTCCCTTACGCTAGGACTTCAGCTCCCATCAGCCTCTGCGGCTCGGACAGTGTCTATTAAGTATAATCTTTATTGTCATTGTACTTAAATACAACGAAATTGGTTATTGCGAACTTCATGGGAGAAATAAAGTGGTCCCTGGCTCCCGCTGTTTGGGGAATGGGCCAAAGGGGAGCGCAAGGCAGCCTGGCTAGATGGAAGGACATATTATGGGATGGGACAGATAGAGACCGGATTTCCCGCAAAGGTTTAAGCCGCAGATTAGGGAATAAACCATCGTAGGTTGAGATTGTGTAATGTGCTAAGGCAAAGGTTCTCAACCTTGGCTACCTGAAGAGGTGTGGTGGACCTCAGTCAGCCATGCTGGGAGGGGAATTCTGGGAGTTGAAGTCCACGCTTCTCCAAATCACCAAGGTGGAGAAACACTGTAATAAGCCATGAATCATGGTTTACAAAGCATGGTGGCTGTGGAATTCTGGGAGTTTTAAGTCCACACCTCTTCAAGTGACCACAGTTGAGAAACACTGTAGTAAGCCATGAATCATGGTTTACAAAGCATGCCGGCTGTGGTAAGTGGCTACGGTTGAGAAACACTAGTAAGCAAGGAATCGTGGTTTACAAAGCATGGTGGCTGTGGAATTCTGGGAGTTGAAGTCCACGCCTCTTCAAGTGACCACAGTTGAGAAACACTGTAGTAAGCCATGAATCATGGTTTACAAAGCATGCCGGCTGTGGAATTCTTTAAGTGGCTACGGTTGAGAAACAGTAGTAAGCCATGAATCATGATTTACAAAGCATGGTAGCTGTGGAATTCTGGGAGTTGAAGTCCATGCCTTTTCAAGTGGCCACAGTTGAGAAACACAGTAGTAAGCCATGAATCATGGTTTACAAAGCATGCCGGCTGTGGAATTCTGGGAGTTGAAGTCCACGCCTCTTCAAGTGGCTACAGTTGAGAAACACTGTAATAAGTCATGAATCATGGTTTACAAAGCATGCCGGCTGTGGAATTCTGGGAGTTGAAGTCTATGCTTCTTTAAGTGGCTACGGTTGAGAAACACTAGTAAGCCAGGAATCATGGTTTACAAAGCATGGTAGCTGTGGAATTCTGGGAGTTGAAGTCCACGCCTCTTCAAGTGGCTACGGTTGAGAAACACTGTAGTAAGTCATGAATCATGGTTTCCAAAGCTTGCCGGCTGTGGAATTCTGGGAGTTAAAGTCCATGCCTCTACAAGTGGCTACGGTTGAGAAACCCTAGTAAGCAAGGAATTGTGGTTTACAAAGCATGGTAGCTGTGGAATTCTGGGAGTTGAAGTCTACAATTCTTTAAGTGGCCACGGTTGAGAAACACTCTAGTAAGCCATGAATCATGGTTTACAAAGCATACCGGCTGAGGAATTCTGGGAGTTGAAGTCCACGCTTCTCCAAGTGGCCATGGTTGAGAAACACTGTAGTAAGCCTTGAATCATGGTTTCCAAAGCTTGCCGGCTGTGGAATTCTGGGAGTTAAAGTCCAGGCCTCTACAAGTGGCTATGGTTGAGAAACACTGTAGTAAGTCATGAATCATGGTTTACAAAGCATGCCGGCTGTGGAATTCTGGGAGTTGAAGTCTATGCTTCTTTAAGTGGCTACGGTTGAGAAACACCAGTAAGCCAGGAATCATGGTTTACAAAGCATGGTAGCTGTGGAATTCTGGGAGTTGAAGTCCACGCCTCTTCAAGTGGCTACAGTTGAGAAACACTGTAGTAAGTCATGAATCATGGTTTCCAAAGCTTGCCAGCTGTGGAATTCTGGGAGTTAAAGTCCACGCCTCTACAAGTGGCTACGGTTGAGAAACACTAGTAAGCAAGGAATCGTGGTTTACAAAGCATGGTAGCTGTGGAATTCTGGAAGTTGAAGTCTACAATTCTTTAAGTGGCCACGGTTGAGAAACACTCTAGTAAGCCATGAATCATGGTTTACAAAGCATGCCGGCTGTGGAATTCTGGGAGTTGAAGTCCATGCTTCTCCAAGTGGCCATGGTTGAGAAACACTCTAGTAAGCCATGAATCATGGTTTCCAAAGCTTGCCGGCTGTGGAATTCTGGGAGTTAAAGTCCAGGCCTCTACAAGTGGCTATGGTTGAGAAACACTGTAGTAAGTCATGAATCATGGTTTACAAAGCATGCCGACTGTGGAATTCTGGGAGTTGAAGTCTATGCCTCTACAAGTGGCTATGGTTGAGAAACACTGTAGTAAGTCATGAATCATGTTTTACAAAGCATGCCAGCTGTGGAATTCTGGGAGTTGAAGTCCACGCTTCTTAAAGTGACCAAGGTGGAGAAACACTGTAGTAAGCCATGAATCATGGTTTACAAAGCATGCCAGCTATGGAATTCTTGGAGTCAAAGTCCACATCTCTTAAAAGATGCTGAGGTTCAGGAGCACTGCGTTTCTGTAACAGGAAGATTACTTGTAGAATGGAGAAATGATCCTAAACTTAGTCTAATAGATCCTAAGTCTTTGCAGCAATAGAGAATCCAGCTAGTCCTTGACTTACAACTTTTAGTGACCGTTCAAAGTTACAACGGCACTGAAAAAAAGTGACATGTGACCATTTTTCTTAACGACCGTTGCAGCAACTCCGTGGTCATTTGATCAAAATTCAGACGCTTGGCAACTGACTCGTGTTTATGACGGTTTCAAAGTCTTGGGGGTCGTGCGATCCCTTTTTGCGACCTTCCGACAAGAAAAGTCAATGCGGAAGCCAGATTCACTGATCAACCATGTTACTAACTTAATAACCGCAAGTGGTCCGCTTAACAACTGTGGCAAGAAAGATGTAAAGTGGGGCAAAACTCACTTAACCAAGGTTTCACTCAGCAACAGGAATGCTGGGCTCAATTGCGGTCTTAACTCGAGGACTCCCTGTAAAAAAATTAAAACGTGGCCATTTGCTTTGCTTTACATACTAAGGATGGCATTTGCTTGTCGGTGAGCAATAAAGTTAATGTCTTCCGGATTCTTCCTCTCCAGATTCACTTCCTTTCTAGGATAGCATTTGAGGTATGAATAAGTAGCTAGCTAAGAAGCTAAAGACAAAAAAACAAACAAACCCTGGATTAGGTTTAACTAGGGCAGAGATGGTTAACCATTTTCTCCTCACATGCCAAAAGCAACACACCCATAATGCAATGGGCACGACACACACACAGACACCACAGGCCCTGCCTCCTGCACATGCACACGGGACGCCCCCTGCAAATAAACAAGCGATTCCCCCTCCCAGCCCGTTTTGGGTCTAGCATGCCTCCCTGAAGCCTCCTGGGACCAAAATCGGGGCACGGAGGGGGGCATTGCTCCCCCTGCCCCGTGCATGCGTGCATGACCCCACTTCCCCCTTGCACATAAAAAAGCCTAAAAACCTAAAACTCAGCTAGCTAGCGGGAGGCGCACGCGCATGTACAGTGGAGCTGAGCTAGGCAATGGCTTGCATGCCTGCAGAGAGGGCTCCGCACAGCTGTGGCACGTGTACAGGGGTGGGTTCTTGCCAGTTCTAACCTCTTCTCTAGAAGAGGTTCCACAAATCTACAGTGCCATTTAGAACCGGTTCCAGCTCCCTCCCCCCGCCCGCTGCACATCATCAAGATGAAGAACAAGAGGAGGAATTCTGGGAGTTGAAGTCCACAAGCCTTAAAGCTGTCAAGTTTGAACACCCCTGGGGGTTTTTTCTTCTAAAGGGTTAGGGGTGCAAGGGTCTTGTAACTTGGCAGCTTTAAGACTTGCATGATTCAAATGCCAGAGTTTCTGAGCCAACATTTTGGTTGCTAAGCAAGCATTGTTAAGTGAGTTTCCCCACATTTTACAAGTTGGCCACGCCTATCCAGTCACATGACTGCCAAGCCACTCCCACTTGGTCACATGGCTGGCAAGCCACCCACTCCACCCCATCACATGGCTGGCAAGCCACTCCCACCCAGTCACATGGCTGGCAAGCCACTCCCACAAAGCAGGCCACACCTACAAAAGAGGTTCTAAAAGTTTTTGAAACCCACTACTGACCGGGAGCCATAGGTTTTGCCCTCACAGAGCTAGGGCAATCATATCTGGTCCATGAAATGACCTTTAAATTAAATATCATCAAAGAATGACAATAAACTAATTGTTGCCATCTAGAGAGCATCTGGATTTCTGCAAGCTAGCATAGGCACCCTACCGTTGTTACAGATCCCTAATATTCTTTTTTTCTGTAGTTTGGGCCCTGATTCTGAAAAACCTCATTATGTTGTGACATTAGGACTACAAACAATAATTGTGTTGTCCTGTAGATTTCTCACTCTGTATACCAGCAAAGTTTATGGCTTAGTGTGGTTTGTGACTTAACATGGCGGGTTGGATGAAATGTCTATCTGGGTTCAGTTTCAAGTGGGAGTGCAAGACACTGGAAACAATGGTGGCTGTTTGAAAAAATGGTTTTAATGGTGGACAGGATCACCTGGTTTGAGATCCTGGGCAAAAAGCCACATGGGTGAGAGATAGAGATAGATTTATACCCTCTGTTTGGGCTTTAAATTTGAACTTGTATTCTGATTGATTGTCAGACTCCCATGGGGCCATGCAGGGGTAACTCTGTAGGTTGTCTTTGAGTCCCAGGCTTGGTTGACTCTTGCTAGGTGATGATGTAATGAAAGAGCTTTGGGCAATTCCTACTATGGCTCTGCCTGAAGGAGGTAGATCTTTGTTATGTAGAATAGGCTGGCCCGGGCCTTAATGGCCCATTGAAAAAGGTGGTGGGAGGAGGGGTGGATTTCTGCCTCCCTTTTAGGAGAAATATTCTGCCCTTTTAATATTTCTTAAAATATCTCATTTTCCTAGCAGGGGGATGGGTGTTAACATGCAAATACGGCCAATTGTTATTTAGTCAATAAATCACTGTGAAACAAAACCATTGTTCAATCTGTGAATCTGGTTACTGTGTTACAACTACATTATTATACTTTATTCATTAAACATGAAACTCAGTCAACTGAACATTCAAAAATACAACACAAATATTATTATTATTATTATTATTTGGTTAATCCTTGGTGAGATTTACAGCCTTTGGGGCTGGTTGGTAGCTCAACAGGTCGAGTCCTAACCAAGGACCTAGGAACTGTTAAGGTAACGTCGGAGGATATAAGCTGTTCCAAGTAGGGTGGTTTTTTGTAGAATCAGAATGTTCAAGTCAGGTAAATTTAGAATTTCCAAATAGCGAGGTAGCCCTTTAGATATTGCTCCAAGGGCTCCAATTACAATCGGGACAACAAACGATTTCTTTTTCCACAGTCACTCAACTTCAATTTGCAAGTCCCGGTATTTTGTGATTTTTTTTTCTTGTTGTTTATCTTCAATTCGTGCATCACCTGGCATTGCAATGTTATTGTTATTATTATTGTTATTATTGTTTTTGTTATTATTATTGTTATTGTTACTACTACTACTACTACTACTACTACTACTACTACTACTACAGGGAGTCCTTGACTTACAATCATTTGTTTAGTGACTATTTGAAATCCCAAAGGTGCTATTTCAAGGGAGTCCAGTTGCCTTTTGAAAAAGCACTTTTTGGGACAATCATGACCAGGATGACTGAGAATCTCCATAGACATTTTATTATTTATTTATTTATTTATTTATTTATTTATTTATTTATTTATTTATTTATTTCCTTGCACTTGTTGACAAATTTAAATGAATGGATGAATGAATGAATGAATGAATGAATTTATTTATTTATTCATTCATTCATTCATTCATTCATTTATTCATTTACTCATTTACTCATTTATTCATTTATTTAAATTTGTCAACAAGTGCAAGGAAACAAGTCGGGAAAACATGAAACATGAAAAAATGGCACAAATAAATGGATAAAAATAAGCAAAATGTAGCCATAAACACATGAAATGAGTATATATAGATGGGCACAGTAGGACAGGGGCGGTAGCAGAGGTGGGTTCCTAACCAGTTCGCACTAGTTCGGTAGAACCGCTTCGTCAAATCTACCGAACCGGTTAGAAGAGGTTCCACCATACCTACAGAAGAGGTTCCAAAAATTTTTGAAACCCACCACTGGACGGTAGGCACACTGGTGCGCTTATGCACGCCCCCTTAGGAATCTCTTAAGAAATGCATAAAGTCCCCTGGGAGACAGGTTTCAAGGTTTATTGACATTTGTATGCTGCCCACTCCCTAGAGACTCTGGGTGGCTTACAGATAAAACAGGGGACATATAAAAATTTTTTAAAAAGAAAACAATCATTAAAATTACACAACATGCATACAGCTTAGAGTGGGGCTGGATAAAATCAGCAGCCCCCAGGCCTGCCGGAACAGCCAGGTCTTAGTAGCTTTACGGAAGGCCGGAAGAATAGTAAGGGTCCGGATCGCTACGGGGAGATTGTTCCATAGGGCCAGAGCAGCTACAGAGAAGGCCCTCCCCCGGGGAGCTGCCAACCGACATTGACCGGCCGATGGCACCCGGAAGAGGCCCAATCTGTGTGATCTAATTGGTCTCTGGGAGGTAAATGGCAGGAGGTGGTCTCGCAGGTAGCCAGGTCCTAAACCATGTAGGGCTTTAAAAGTAACGACTAGCACTTTGAAGCGTGTCCGGAGACCAATGGGGAGCCAGTGCAGCTCGCGGAGGATAGGTGTAACGTGGGTGTACCTAGGCATTCCCACTATCGCTCGCGCGGCTGCATTCTGGACCAACTGCAGTCTTCGAACACTCTTCAAGGGCAGCCCCATGTACAGCACCTTACAGTAATCCAGTCTTGAGGTGACGAGGGCTTAAGGTAAAAGCTTAAGGTAAAAAGTACAAAGGTTAGAGGAACTAACAAGATGGGGTAGGATGTTCCACACATTTACTATTGCTGAAATCGTTTCTCCTGCAACCGAGATTAGAAACGATTGCATTTAGTTTGCATCTATTGATAGCCCTTGTGTTATTGCAGTTGAAATAAAAACAGTCATTAACAGGTAGGACGTTATGGCAGATTATCTTGTGCACAAAACTCAGGTGGGAATGTAGACGGCATAATTCAAAGTTATCCAGGCCTAAAATTTCAAGCCTGGTTGTATTGACCGTTTGAAGTGTCAACAAGCACTGAAAAAAAACTGTCTGGTTTTCACATTTTAAGACTTTTGCAGCCTCCCTGTGGTCACATGATCAAAAGTTGGTGCTTGGCCACTGGCATATATTTATGACAGTTGTACTGTCCCGGTATAATGTGGTCACCTTTTGTATCTTCTTAGCCGACTTCTAACAAGCCAAAGACAATGTGAGAAGCCGGATTCTCTTTAAAAATGGCATGATTCCCTTGGCAATTTAAGTGATTCGCTTAACAACTGTGGCCAAAAAGGTCATATATGGGGCAAAATTTACTTAACAACTGTCTCACTTAGCAATAGAAATGTGAGGCTCAATTGGAATAACAGACTTGGAAGGATTAACAGATTGACAGATTAACAGAGTTGGAAGGGACCTTATAGGTCATCTAGTCCAACCCTCTGCTTAGGCAGGAAACCCTATACCAGTATCTTTTTTGGCTCACGTACCTTAAGTGGGGGGAGCATGGGGGGGTGTCGTTTGCAGGAGTGCTGCACCCATAATGCAATGCACCCCCCCAGTGCACATGCGCCCCCCCAGTGCACATGCGCGCACTACAGGCACGACCCCCCCCATTTTTGCACGCTTTTTTCACCCTCCCCAGGCTTTAGAGGCTTTATAGGAGTCTGGGGAGGGCGAAAAGAGCCTCTTTCCCCCGGAAGCCCTCCGAAGGCTTCCGGGACCTTCAGGAGGCTTCCCTGAAGCCTGCGAAGCAGTCAAAATGACCCTCCGAGCAAACCGGAAGTCAACCAGGATTCAGCAAGAAGAAAAAATGCTGTTGCTTTAAATTGGAACTGTATTTGTCTGGCTGTGGAATTCTGGGAGTTGGAGTCCACAAGTCTTAATGCTGCAAACTTTAAATTGAAACCTGCTTTAAATTGAAAAAGGAAGTTTGCAAAGTGACATTCAGCAGTTTGTTTCTGGGTCAATTGATCAAACTGGATAAAAGATAGGATTTTTATATGGTTCTATGTTTTTGAATTTTTGGGTTTGTGCAATATGGGCTTTGTGTTTCTAAAAGGGTTTGGATCATTCCCTGCTTGAGATATGAAGCCAAATTTTCTATAGGATCATTATTTCATTATCTACCTGGCAGGCATGTGGAATGAGCCTTTCTGGGAGTAATATTTTATTTGGGGGGGATTGGTTGCTTCCCACAGACAGAAGGGAAAAAGAAAGAAGAAAGAAAGAAAGAAAGAAAGAAAGAAAGAAAGAAAGAAAGAAATAGAAAAGAAAAGACCACAGCAATTTAGGGCTAGAAACCTACTCAGAGGTCATCAAGTCCAACCTTACATTGTCTGGATTATTTCTGTGCCTCTAACAGAGGAAAATCGCCAGAAAGGAGAAGGAGTTTACTAGGACAAGGCTGCAATGCAGAGGAAGGCAGGATAGTCCTTGACTTATGACTACAATTGAGCCCAAAATTTTGATTGCTAAGCAAGAGTGTTGTTAAGTGAGCTTCACCACATTTTACCCAATCCATGACATCTCCTGGTGAGTGACATCAAGTTGCCCATGCCCACCCAGTCACATGACCGCCAAACCACACCCACAGAATAGGTAATAAAAAAAATTGAAACCCACCACTGGTCTATACTATTGCCATTGCTATTAGCAAGAGAGTGACTCTCAAGATTTAAATGCTATTAGAAAATGTAAGTCCCCCCCACCTCCATCAGTGTTTAATCCTAGTTCTTTGACATTGGGATTGCAGTGAGCCAAGATAGGAAAACATGACAATCATAGATTTGAAGCAGGTATTAACATGGTTTGGCCTGAAGAACTATATCTTCCTTATAGACAAGGACAAGTGGGGGACAAGGAGAAAAGGCAGAGTTTGGGAATGCTTCTAGTACTTCTCCACAACTGCAAAACAATTATTTTTCTAAAAGCTTCATGTTTTTGTGTGTGTGTGTGTGTGTGTGTGTGTGTGTGTGTGTGTGTGTGTGTGTGTGTGTGTGTGTGTTCCAGCATAACTCTGGAACGCCTTGAGCAATTTCAACCAAACTTGGTACACAGATGATTTGCCCTTTGGAAACAAATACTGTGAGGTAAGATACTCCAAACAACCCTCGAGGTGTGTGTTTTGTTAATATGCAGCCTTTTGTGCCCTAAAATGGCTTCTACTGTCCCCCCCGTAAAATGATTTCTACTGTACAGCGCAGTGGAGTTGCCATGGTAATGGCTTCACAGTACAAGGGAGCTCCCTCTGGTAAGGGGGAAAACCCAACATTCAAAATTACATTTGGTCCAGCCATTTCCCCCTTATAAATACTGTAAATACCGGGGCAACGCCAGGTTATCAACTACTTCCTGAATAAAAAAGAAAAGCTCTTGAAAGAAGTGTTTGTTTGCTGTAGTGGTGTGGTGTTTTTTTTTTTTTTAACACAAGTTGGCAATGTGTAACTTCGCCTTCAAACTACCCCTGTGGTTTTGTTTTTTTTAAAATTATTTTATTATTAAATTTGCTTGCCACCCATTTTGCTGCAAAGAAACACCGGATGATTTAACTGAATGAATCCTGAACAGATATTCCTTAGCCACAGTGTGGTTCTGGATTTGTGTGCTTCTTATATTGTCTTTTTTAAAAAAACATAAATAAATAACAGCAAGCTGCTATCTGTTTGTCAAGCCCCGGTAAAGATATAAAAATACCGCAGCTATTTTTTTATTCGTCTTCTTTTTTTTAGTAGAAAGATGTATACAAATATACAACTGTGGCCTGCCTCTCTGTAAAAGTAAGTGAGAAAAACACTTCCGTTTCTTTTTGCTCTAAAGTTGGATAAACTTTAGAGGTAGTAAGCCCTAGAGAGTTGGTTACAATCTGTTTCTTTACAAAAGCATATCATTAACCGAACAGGCATCTCGGAGCCCCCAACTCAAATACCCTGGGGGTGTGCTGTAACTCCAAAGTAACTTTGCCAACTTGAGATTTAACTTCTGTGCTCCTCCCAGGCCCCAAAATATCAGTGCGAGTTGCATAATTGCCTTGATAATACCAATTAGTCGCCAGGACCTCGGAGGGGCAAAGCTGGCGCAGGTGAAATTAGTTCGCCGCCAAAGAAACTGGTAATTTAGCATCCTCTTGATTTCCCAGGGTGCTCCCTCTGCCCATAGAGATCTCGGAGAAACTTTTTCGAAAAGTAAAAACAAAATAATGGATAGTGTCAACTTTGTTTGGAAAGTACTGATCGACTCAGGGAAAAAAAATGGAATGTGAAGAACCCATTGTGGAAGGCACGAAGAATTTAAGAAAAAAAATTGTCTTTTGATCAAGAGACATTTTGTGAAGGTCAACATCCATCAAGGCAGCTGTCAGCGTTCCAAATATCATGCAGAATTAAATCAAGAGTCCAAGGCAGAGCTATCCTTAAAGTTCCAATTTAATAAAACAGACATGTTGGCATCATCCTATGGAATCCCAATTCTAAAACTTCCTGGGATTCCACCCAGTTAAAAGTTCATGATCTTGTCCCCACACCCACAAACCCATCAGATGGTCCAATCTTCTTCCATCTCCTCTCAGCTGGTTGCGGTCAGGTGCAAAGGTGCGGAGACAAAGAATAACCTTGAGCGTCTAGAAAGGAATTTTTTATTTTGAAAACAACACACTCTACCCCTTGCTATTCCCCCCCCCCCCATGAATATGCATACTACAGATGAAGCTAGAAGAGAATGTGTGGTAGGCCAAAGATTCTTAAAGGAATCGCTGCAGGCCTTAACAGAGTTGGAAGGGACCTTGTAGGTCATCTAAGCCACCACCCCCAACCAAGCAGGAGACCCTACACCATTTCTGATGGCAGTCCAGACTCTTCTTGAAAGCTTCCAGTGATGAAGCTCCCACAGCTGTTGACCCCAAAATATGGGCCAGCCTCACCCAGAATGGAGTGCATGATGGGTTTTTTAAATCTATCTTTTCTTTCCTCTTTTTTTTTTTTTATTTACTGTATTGTTAGCCGCCCGGAGTCCCACGGGATTGGGCAGCATACAAATGTTATTAAACTTCAAACTTCAAACAACTTCTAAAGGGAAGATGTTCCATTGGTTGATTGCTCTGCCAGGAAATTTATTCTTATTTCCAGGTTGAATCTCTCCTTGATCAGTTTCCATACATTGTTCCTTGTCTGCCCTCTGGGTGCTTTGGAAAATAGCTTGGCTCCCCCCCCCCTCCGCTCTTTGCTGTTGTTATTAGTTGCGAAGTCGTGCCGGCCCATCGCAAACACATGGACAATGTTCCTCCAGGCCTTCCTGTCCTCTACCATCCTCTGTGGAGTCCATTTAAGCTCACGCTTACTGCTTCAATGACTCCATCCAACCACCTCATTCTCTGTTGTCCCCTTCTTCTTTTGCCCTCCATCGTTCCCAGCATGAGGTTCTTCTCCAGTGGGTCCTTCTTTCTCATTAGGGGGCCTAAGAATTCGAGTTTCATCTTCAAGATCTGGCCTTCTAAAGAGAAATCAGGGTTGATCTCCTCCAGGACTGACCAGTTTGATCACCTTGCAGCCCAAGGGACTGGCAGGAGTCTTCTCCAGCACCAGAGTTCAAAGGCCTCAATTCTTTGGCTCTCTTTCTTATGGTCCAATTTTCACAGCCATCCATTGCAACTGGGAAAACCATCACCTTGACAACCCCTCAAATATTGGAAGACTGCTACCATGTCTCCCCTGGTCCTTCTCTTCACTAGACTAGCCATAACTGCAACCGTACTTCAAATGTTTTAGTCTCCAATCCCCTAATCATCCTGGTTACTCTTCTCTGCACTCTTTCTAGAGTCTCAACATCTTTTTTTATAGTGTGGTAACCAAAACTGGATACAGGATTCTAGGTGTGGTCTAGACACATCTTCAAAATTTTGAGCTTTGTCCACTGGCCTCAGAGGTGGGTTCCTACCAGTTCGCACCTATTCGGTAGAACCGGTTCATCAAATCTACCGAACCGGTTAGAAGAGGTTCCACCAGTGGACCCGGAAAGCAGGCCACACCTACAAAAAAGGTTCCAAAATTTTTTGAAACCCACCACTGACTGACACACACACACACACAGAGAGAGAGAGAGAGAGAGAGAGAGAGACTGACACACACAGAGAGAGAGAGAAAGAGAAAGAAAGGAAGAAATAAATAAATAAAAAAGAGAAAAAGAGTGAGAGAGATATGAAAGAAAAAAAGAAAAAAAGGGACAGAGAGACAAAAGGAAGGAAAGAGAGAGAGAGAGAGAGAGAGAGAAAGAGAGAGAGAGAGAGAGAAGAACACATGGCCGGCAAGCCACTCCCACCAGGTCACATGGCTGGCAAGCCAGTTCCACCAGGTCACATGGCTGGAAGCCACTCCCACCAGGTCACATGGCCGGCAAGCCAGTTCCACCAGGTCACATGGCTGGAAGCCACTCCCACAAAGGAGGCCACACCCAGAGTAGGTTCCCAAAAAAGTTTGAAATGCACCACTGACTGGCCTCAATATACTTTCCATCTGTGAACTGGTTTTCAGAGCCCTTTCTCTGTTTTGAACAGAATACTGGTAGCCCTCCACATACAAACTCTTTGTTTAATGGCCGTTTTAAGTTACAACAGCATTGCAGAAAGTGACTTCTGACCCATTTTTCTCACTTATGACCACATGATCCCCATGATCAAATGAACAAAATTTGGAGGCTTGGCGACTGGTTCATATTTATGAACATTGTGGTGTCATTTTGCGACCTTTTGCAACCTTCTGACGAGCAAAATCCACGGGGAAGCCAGACTTGCTTAGCAAACATGATACTAACTTAACGACTTCAGTGATTCATTTAACAACCGTGGCAAGGAAAGATTACAAAAGGGGGCAAAGCTTACTTAACAACTGCCTTCCTTTAGCAACAGAAATTTGGGACATACATCGGGCATACAACGTGTAAGCATGTTGCAATGTCCTTTCTATGTGGGAACATCTAAGAACCCCAAAATGTGACTGCTGTACTTCAAAGTCACATCCTCATTCTTCTGCCCATAATCATGTCAACAATTCAACCCATTTGGGTCCCAGACCAGTTTTCCCAACTACCTGATTTGTGGCCTTCAGTACCCAGAATTCCCCAGCCAAAAAGACCTCGACCTATGACCACAATTGAGCCCAGAAATCATTAAGTGAGGCACTTTTTAAGTGAATTTTGACCCCTTTTAAGACCTTCCTTGCCACAACAGTCAAGGGAATAACTGCAATTGATAACTTAGTAAGTTGCTTGTTGAGTGAATCTGGCTTCCCCATTGACTTTGCTTGTCAGAAGGTCGCAAAAGGTGATCCCATGATCTGGGACACAGCAATGGTCATAAATATGAGTCAGTTTCCAAGCATCCGAATTTTAAGACTGTAAAGGTCGTAATTGTGAAAAGCTGTCACAAGTCACGTTTTTCAGTGCCGTTGTAACTTTGAACAGTCCCTAAATGAATTGCTGTATGTTGAGGACTACCTGTGTGGGTATGTATGTATCTATGTATGCATGCATATATAGCTTTAGATGATAGATTATATAAATTAGATGATAGATAGATAGATAGATGATAGATAGATAGATAGATAGATAGATAGATAGATAGATAGATAGATAGATAGATAGAGATAGATAGATAGATAGATAGATAGATAGATAGATAGATAGATAGATATCCCATAGCTGACTTTTGACCACCATCTCTCAGCTGTGACCAGGGGGGCATTTGCCCAGGTTCGCCTGGTGCGCCAGTTGCGGCCCTACCTGAATCGGGAGGCCCTCACAACAGTCACTCGAGCCCTTGTGATCTCCAGGCTGGAATACTGCAATGTGCTCTACATGGGGCTGCCCTTGAAGAGCATCCGGAGACTTCAGCTAGTCCAGAATGCGGCCGCGCGAGTGATCGTGGGCGCACCACGGTTCGCCCACATAACACCGATCCTCCGTGAGCTGCACTGGCTACCTGTCGATCTCCGGGTGCACTTCAAGGTCCTACTCACCACCTATAAAGCGCTCCATGGTAGTGGATCTGGCTATTTGAGAGACCGCCTTCTGCCAATTACCTCCCTGCATCCCATCAGATCGCATAGAGTTGGCCTCCTCCGTATTCCATCCGCCAGTCAGTGCCGACTAGCGACTACTCGGAGGAAAGCCTTCTCTGTTGCGGCTCCGACACTATGGAACAATCTCCCCATGGAGATTCGTACCCTCACCACCGTCCAGGCCTTCCGCACAGCCCAGAAGAACTGGCTAGCCCGTCAGGCCTGGGGATAAGTCTACTTTCGCCCCCCCCCCCCCCGAATGCTGAGTGAATGTTGAGTTTTACTGTTTAATTTATTTTTGTTCACATTTCTTTTTGTATTGTCCTACACTCCCTTTCCTCTTTGATTGTAAGCCGCCCTGAGTCCCCTCAGGGAAAAGGGTGGCCTATAAATGTCCAATAAATACAAATACAAAATACAAGATATAAATAGAGAGAGAGACAGAGATAAAGAGAGGTAGGTAGGTAGGTAGGTAGGTAGGTAGGTAGGTAGGTAGGTAGATAGATAGATAGATAGATAGATAGATAGATAGATAGATAGATAGATAGATAGATAGATAGATAGATAGATAGATAGATATAGAGAGATATAGAGATAGACAGAGATATAGATATAAGATGATAGATAGATAGGTAGATGGGTAGGTAGGTAGGTAGGTAGGTAGGTAGGTAGGTAGGTAGATAGATAGACAGACAGACAGACAGACAGACATAGAGATAGATAGATAGATAGATAGATAGATAGATAGATAGATAGATAGATAGATAGATAGATACAGATAGATATAGAGAGACAGAGATAGATAGATAGATAGATAGATAGATAGATAGATAGATAGATAGATAGATAGATAGATAGAGATAGGAAAATAAAGATAGATAGATGATAGATAGAGAGACAAAGATGGAGAGAGAGAGATATATAGATAGACATAGATAGATAGATAGATAGATAGATAGATAGATAGATAGATAGATAGATAGATAGATAGATGGATAGATGGATAGATAGATAGATAGATAGATAGATGATAGATAGATAGATTAGATAGCTAGATAGATAGATAGATAGATAGATAGATAGATAGATAGATGATAGATAGATAGAGTTATAGATAGCATAGATAGGAAATAGATGATAGATAGCATAGATAGGAGATAGATAGATAGATAGATAGATAGATAGATAGATAGATAGATAGATAGATAGATAGATAGATAGATAGATAGATATAGAGATAGATTGAAAAATAAAGATAGATATTTCATTTCATTTATTGAATTTCTAGGCCGCCCAATCCCGAAGGACTCCGGGCGGCTTACAGAAATGAAAAATTATAAAAAAAAAATTAAAACAATGAGACACAACAAAGTTAAGAAAAAGCACAACATACACCCAATCAGAGAGGGGCCGGACCTCAATCAAGAGGTCAACGGCCCTAGGCCTGCCGGAAAAGCCAGGTTTTAATAGCTTTGCGGAAGGTATGTGGCAGAAGACGGTCTCGTAGGTATCCAGGTCCTAGGCCATGTAGGGCTTTAAAGGTGATAACCAGCACCTTGAATTGTGCTCGAAGACCAATGGGAAGCCAGTGCAGCTCGCGGAAGATAGGTATAGTATGGGTATACTTTGGTACACCCAATATCGCTCACGCGGCTGCATTCTGGACTAATTGTAGTCTCCGAACACTTTTCAGGAGCAACCCCAAGTAGAGCACATTACAGTAATCCAGTCTTGAGATGAC
This sequence comes from Thamnophis sirtalis, assembly GCF_051295495.1. Taxonomy (NCBI): domain Eukaryota; kingdom Metazoa; phylum Chordata; class Lepidosauria; order Squamata; family Natricidae; genus Thamnophis; species Thamnophis sirtalis. Next base: position 130,843,972 of record NW_028261384.1, read on the forward strand.
ATGAGTGACTGTCTGAAGTGCCTCCCGGTCCAAATAGGGCCGCAACTGGTACACCAGGCAAACCTGGGCACAGGCCCCCCTGGTCACAGCTGACAGGTGATGTTCCAAAGTCAGCTGCGGGTCCAGGAGGACCCCCAAGTTGCGGACCCTCTCTGAGGGGAGCAAATTTTCTCCTCCCCAGCTTAAGAACGGACTAGATGGATTGTCCTTAGGGGGCAGCATTCACAGCCATTCGGTCTTGTCAGGATTGAACGCGAGTTTGTTCGCTCGCCTCCAGACCCTAACAGCTTCCAGGCACTGGCACATCACTTCCACTGCTACACTGAGTTGACACAGGGCGGACAGATACAACTGAGTGTTGTCCGCGTACTGGGGATATTTAATCCCGTGCTGGCGAATGATCTCACCCAGTGGCTTCATGTAGATGTTAAATAGGAGGGGGGACAGGACCAACCCCTGCGGCACCCCATAATTGAGGGGCCTAGGAGTTGACCTCTGTCCTCCGACCAACACCGACTGCGACCTGTCGGAGAGGTAGGAGGAGAACCTCCATAAAATGGTGCCTCCCACTCCCACCTCCTCCAGCCGTCGCAGAAGGATACCATGGTCGATGGTATCGATGGCCGCTGAGAGGTCAAGGAGCACAAGGACAGAGGAATGCCCTCTGCCCCTGGCCCACCAGAGATCATCAGTCAGTGCGACCAAAGCGGTTTCAGTGGAGTAACCAGGTCTGAAACCAGACTGAAAAGGTTCTAGATAATCTGCTTCATCCAAGGTCCATTGGCGTTGGAGGGCCACCACCTTCTCAACAACCTTCTCTAAAAAAGGGAGGTTGGAGACTGGACAATAGTTTTTAAAAATAGCTGGGTCCAGAGAAGGCTTCTTGAGGAAAGGTCTCACCACCGCCTCCTTCAGAGGTTGTGGAAAAGATCCCTCCGCAAGGAGGTGTTCGTAATTCTCTGGAGCCAGCTTCGTGTTACCTCCCTGCTGGTCGAAACCAGCCAGGAGGGACATGGATCCAGTAAACAGGTGGAGGCACTCATCACTCCCATGGCCTTGTCCACTTCATCAGGAGTGACAAGCTGGAACTCATTCCAGAAAGTCTGGACAAGACCCTCCCTTGGCAACTCTGCTGGTTCTGTCCAAACAGAGTCCAGGTCTGTCTGAATCTGAGTGATTTTGTCCGACAGAAACTGAACAAACTCCTCAGATCGACCCTGTAAGGCATCCCACGTTTCCCCCCCTTTCAGGAGGGAACAGGTTATCCTAAACAGGGCGGCTGGGCGAGATTCTGCAGACGCAATGAGTGGAAAAATGTGCACATTTTGCCACCCGTATCACCACTAAATAAGTCCTAATAAAGTCTCTTAGTAATGTTCAGTCGGATTCAGAGTTGCTAGCCCTCCAGCGTCACTCTAGGCGTCTCTTTTGGTGCTTCATCTCCTGGAGTTCCTCAGTGAACCAAGGAGCCCTCCTGGATCCACTGCCGTGGAGAAGCCGCAAAGGCGCAATCCGATCTAGGGCCCCAGTCGCCCTTGTATTCCAAGCGGCGACCAGGGACTCTGTCGAATTGTGGGCAAGAGAGTCAGGTATCTCCCCAAGCTCCTTCTGAAATCCCAACGGGTCCATCAGGTGTCTGGGGCAGAACCACTTAATCGGTTCCACCTCCCTGGGGTGGGGCAGTAGCTTCCGAAAATCAAGCCTCAACAGGAAGTGACCCGACCATGACAAGGGTGAGATGTCTATTTCCCTTAGCTCAAGATCACGTCTCCACTGCTCCGAGAGAAACACTAGGTCAAGCGTGTGTCCTGCTCTATGAGTCGGACCCTGAATTACTTGGGTCAAGTCCATGGCTGTCATGGAAGCCATGAACTCCTGGGTCCCATCAGAGCGTTCGCCTAAGGACGGCAGGTTAAAGTCCCCCAGTACTAGCAGTCTGGGGAACTCAATCGCCAACCCGGGTACTGACTCCAGGAGCGCAGGCAGAGCTGTTGTGACGCAGCTAGGAGGTAGGTACGTCAACAACAAGCCCACTTGAACCCCTAGGTCCAGCTTCAAAAGAAGGGACTCACACCCCACAATCTCTGGAGCAGGGCTCCTGCGAGGAGCTAATGATCCTCGGATAATAATTGCCACTCCCCCACCCCTTTCTTTGGTGTCGTGGTTGGTGAAGCACCTGAAACCCTTCCGGGCACATTTCAGAGAGGGGGATTCCTCCCTCATGGCTATCTATCTAGATGATACATACATGATAGATAGATAGATAGATAGATAGATAGATAGATAGATAGATAGATAGATAGATAGATAGATATGCATAGATAGATAGATAGATAGATAGATAGATAGATAGATAGATAGATAGATATGGATAGATAGATAGATAGATAGATAGATAGATAGATAGATAGATAGATAGATAGATAGATATGGATAGATAGATAGATAGATAGATAGATAGATAGATAGATAGATATAGATAGATAGATATGGATAGATAGATAGAGATAGATAGATAGATAGATAGATAGATAGATAGATAGATAGATAGATAGATGATAGATACAGAGAGAGAGAGAGAGAGGACAGACAGACAGATAGATATGATAGATAGATGATAGATAGCATAGATAGGAGATAGATAGATAGATAGATAGATAGATAGATAGATAGATAGATAGATAGATATAGATATGGATAGATAGATAGATAGATAGATAGATAGATATGGATAGATAGATAGATAGATATAGATAGATAGATAGATAGATAGATAGATAGATAGATAGATAGATGATAGATACAGAGAGAGAGAGAGAGAGGACAGACAGACAGATAGATATGATAGATAGATGATAGATAGCATAGATAGGAGATAGATAGATAGATAGATAGATAGATAGATAGATAGATAGATAGATAGATAGATATAGAGAGAGATAATGATAGATAGCTTAGATAGGAGATAGATGGATGGATGGATGGATGGATGGATGGATGGATGGAGAGAGAGAGAGAGAGAGATGGATGGATGAAATTCTTTTGAGAGCAGGCATCACAATTTCATTTTTTAATGTGTGCCAGTCTGTTCACAGAAAACAGAAAAAAGCGACAATAAAAGTTCTCTTCTTGTTTCCTTTCCCTTCTCTTTCTCTTCTCTTCCCTTCCCTTTTCTTTCTCCTCTTCTTCTCTCCCTTCCCTTCAGGGATGAGTTCCTGCCAGTTCTAACCTCTTCTATAGAAGAGGTTCCACAAATCTACAGGGCCGTTTAGGACCGGTTCCAGCTCCCTCTCCCCCACCCGTCCACTCATTATCAAGATGAAGAGCGAGAGGAGGAATTCTGGGAGTTGAAGTCCACAAGTCATAAGCTCTCAAGTTCAAACACTCCTGGGGTTTTTTTTCTAAAGGGTTAGGGGTGCAAGGGTCTTGTAACTTGACAGCTTTAATACTTGCATGATTTAAATGCCAGAGTTTCTGAGCCAACATTTTGGTTGCTAAGCAAGAGCATGGTTAAGTGAGGTTCACCACATTTTACAAGTTGGCCACACCCACCCACTCACATGACTGCTAAGCCACTCCCACTCGCTCACATGGATGGCAAGCCACTCCCACTCGACCACATGGCCGGCAAGCCACTCCCACAAAGCAGGCCACACCTACAGAAGAGGCTCTAAAAATTTTTGAAACCCACCACTGCTTCCCTTCTCTCTCTTCCCTTCCCATTCCTTCCCTGACCAGCCCATCTGATCTTATCTGCAAATCTGGCCCTTTCACAGAACTGCACGGGCTGCTTCCTTTTGGACCGGCTGAAGCTTCCGGATACTTTTCAAGGGCCACCATGTTGGGGACTCAGGATACTCCAACAAATCATTGGCTTGCGACCATCAACCACCTACCTTCCTATTATCTGACATTTCCTCTTAATTTCCCAATGAAGAATTTTTGAAAAAAAAAGAAAAGACTTTGCTCTAGCCAGTTGCTTGATAAAAGCCTATGTTTATTTTTCACAAACATAACAATTGCACATTCCCTTATTTCATCCCTTATTGCCCAGGTTGTGAGAAGAAGTCTGCTGTTTCTGTCCATTAGAGATGTTGTTATGCTAGAAGAGAATGTGTGCAAAGTCCTGTGGAGGCTTGTTTTCCTCAAATTTCCGGTTGTCGGGTTCATGCTTTGGTGGGAACAGTCGCAAACCAACTGTTCTTTCTTTGGCTGATTTATTCCTGGGTTAGGGAATCCAAATCTCACTGGCATTTGCCAAGGTGTAGGTGCAAGACACCCTGGGCAGACATCTTGAGATAATGGGAGAACTCTTCAGACATGTTGTGAACAAAAGGCAGCGGCAACACGTTGTCATAGTAGTGATGACTGATTAGTTTCCCATTTAGGTCATAAACAAAAGGCCAGAAGCCATAGAGAGTGATGTCGTCACAGAACTCCAGCGCAAAACTGGTGAACATAAAACCAGTGGATAGGCGTAGTTCCCTCATCCTTTTCAGTTTCCAATACCTATCGAGGGCAGACAGATAGTGTGGGTGGAGAAAGAATGCCTTATGGGCCAGGCCGACATCCTTCATGATGCGTATAGCATGGTAGCCGACTTTAAGATGATAATTAAAGGATATCGCCGGGATGAGGAAAAGGGCGTTTGGGTAGGCCCGAAGAGCGTTGATAAAATCCGTCTCATAGCCCAACAAATTTTTGAATCTTCAAAAGAAAAAGAAAGAAAAAATAGGAGAGAGAGAGAAAATCCCAAAAGGAAAACCACACCCTCGACCATCCGAAGCATGTGTGAACAAAACAGATTTGCGGGGGTTGGTGCCCATTTTGATTTTTTTTTTTTTTTTTAGCTGTAGGAAGCACACACACACTCCGTCCCCTCCTAGAAGAATGAAATATTTTGGGAAATATTAAAAAGGCAGAATATTTTATTTCCCTAAAGGAGAAATGGAGAAACATGCTCTTAAAAGGCAGGAACCAGCCCCAGTTTCCCTGCCCTACAAGCAGAAACTGAGGAGGCCAGCTTTTAGAAATGCAGATTTGGTAATCCATTCAGAAAGACTGGGTCATGGAGAGAAGGTTTAACGTCTTGGCAATACAGTCACAGAGGAATGGGTCTCCACCAGCGGTGAAATCCTCTGAAGTCTGCTACCGAGCGTGCTATTGTGGGCATGCAGTGCACTCGCGCAGCGCTAAAAAATGAACATTTTGAAGCCTTCTGAGTCTGCAAAGCTAAGTAGAACAGCAAGGGGGAGGAGGGAAGTCCACGATCTAATTAGCTAGAAAGCTGGAAATCCGATAATTCTAGCTAATATAAATCGCGCATCACAGCTGATCGTTGGAAATACCAGTTCGCCTGAAGCGGTAGCATTTTTTGACTATCGGTTCGGGCAAACCGGTAGCCTTTTTTACTACTGGTTCGGGCGAACCAGTCTGAAACACTAGCATTTCACCCCTAGTCTCCATGTTCCCTGTGCTGAATTCTTCCTGTTCGTGGGCTCCAGTGGGAGCCTAAACCACCCTGAAGGGGTAGTGAAGCAAAGGGATGCACCCTGTGAGGTTGGGGAGAGTCGCAGCTCTCCTGTCTGGCCTGGGGTTTTTCCTTCCCCTCAGCCACAGTAAGAAGAAGTCTAAAGATGGCTGCTGCAAAGCTGGGACAAACCAATGAATAATAGCTAAGACTGGTGCTAGAGAGAAAAAGGTGAGCCATGATGGAACTGGGAGAGAAGATTTTTTCTTTGTCTTAAATTGAACCCCAAGAAATAATTAGAACTATTTGCCCAGAACTGAGTGTAAAAGCTGTTTCTAAGCATTTTGAGACTTTTTTCCGGGGGGGAAAAACTAACAAATAGAAAGACTGATTCACGACAGAAATTCAGATAAGCAATAAACAAGAGGTTGATCAAATTAAATCAGGCAAACACCTAGGATTTGCATTTCCTCTTTTGCTATAGAGCCAGCCATGACCCCATGGGAATCTGACAATAGCCAATAAAATATTAAAGGACATGTTCTTACACAGGAACAGGAAGATTAAAGAAGGTACAAAGAAGGCTTCTTTATACCGTGAGCTTCCGGTTCCTGTGCAAGGAATGTATTCTATTGGTTGTTGTAGGGGTCACCGCTGACCTTGTAGGTTTTCTGAGTCAAGCTTGGTTGAAGCTTGCTGGGTGATGCAATGACCCCAGGTAATTTTGTAATACACCGAGCCCAACTGCTAGACAATCCTATAATGTCCTGGAGGGCCATGTCTTAATCCCATCACCCTGGAGCTGGAGGACTTTTCTCTTGTAGATAGGCTGGCCTAGTCTGGCTCAGTGGGCACCAAATATCTGCTAGGGGCAGGGAGTTGTAGGGAGCTCCTCTTTGTCTTTAAAAAGGTGTTTCTCCTTTTCTCATCCAGGGAAATATAATATTCTACACTTTTAATATTTCCTAGAACCGTGATGGCAAACCTATGGAACATGTGCCAGTGATGGCACGCAGAGCCCTCTCCTACCAGTTTGGACCGGTTCGGCCGAATAGATAATAACTTAGCCGGACATGTGACCATACCGGTTCTATCCTGGGCACCACCATCTTTATTTCCTCTTCTGTACATGGGCAGAACAATCTTCATTGAAAAAATGTAATTTCTTTCCCTTTTTTAATGGTAGCGCATGCCAGTCCAAAGATTGGCCGTTTTTTGCAAAAACGGAGGCATTTTCCCCTTCTCCCAGCCTCCAAAAGCACTCTGCAGACTTCAACAGGGCTGGGAGAAGGGAAAAATGACGCCCTTTTCCCCTTCTCCTAGCCCTGCTGAAGCCTGCATTGTTCTTCTTACTGGGTAGTTTCTAAGCGCTCCCTTAGCTCTGACGAAGCTGGAAGGCCCCCACCCCCACCCCGGTCAAAACGTTTCATCACCGTTTTGGTGGGCATGGCTTGGTGAGTGGGTCATGTGACTGAGTGTGCATGAGTGACGTTGGCCACACCCACTCAGTCACATGTCCCCATCTAGCTACACCCACCAAACTGGTAGTAAAAAAAATTGAAACCCACCCCTGGTGGTGCTGCTATCTGTTCTTGTGGTTTCCGGTGCACACATGCCAGAATAGAATAGAATAAAATAGAATAGAATAGAATAGAATAGAATAGAATAGAATAGAATAGAATAGAATAGAATAGAATAACAAGGTTGGAAGGAACCTTGGAGGTCTTCTAGTCCAACCCCCTGCCTGGGCAGGAAACACTATACCGTTCCAGACAAATGGCTATCCAACATCTTCTTAAAGACTTCCAGTGTTGGGGCATTCACAATTTCTGGAGGCAAATTCTGTTCCACTGATTAATTGTTCTCACTGTCAGGAAATTTCTCCTCAGTTCTAGGTTACTTCCACCCTTGATTAGTTTCCACCTTCTGCTTCTTGTTCTGCCCTCAGGAGCTTTGGAGAATAGTTTGACTCCCTCTTCTTTGTGGTAACCCCTGAGATATTGGAACACTGCTATCATGTCTCCCCTGGTCCTTCTTTTCATTAAACTAGACATACCCAGTTCCTGCAACCGTTCGTCATATGTTTAGCTTCCAGTCCCCTAATCCTCTTCGTTGCTCTTCTCTGCACTCTTTCTAGAGTCTCCACATCTTTTCTACATCGTAGAGACCAAAACTGAATGCCGTATTCCAAGTGTGGCCTTACCAAGGCATTATAAAGTGGTATTAACACTTCACGTGATCTTGATTCTATCCCTCTGTTGATGCAGCCCAGAACTGTGTTGGCTTTTTTGGCAGCTGCTGCACACGGCTGGTTCTTATTTAAATGGTTGTCCAATTAGGACTCCAAGATCCCTCTCACAGTTACTAATATTGAGCAAGGTACCGCCTATACTGTACCTGTGCATTTCATTTTTCTTGCCTAAATGTAGAACCTCACTCTTTTCACCATTGAATTTCATTTTGTTATCCAACATCTTCCTAAAAACCTGCAGTGTTGGCGTACTGGGCAGCTGGAGACCCAAAGACCAGTGGCCGGAACGCGCATGCGCATCGGTCAGCTGGTCTTCGGGTTTCTGGCGCTCCATTGTGCACATACTTTACGGTTTCGGCACTTGGTGCCGAAAATGTTCGCCATCACTGTCCTAGAATATTTCGTTCTCCTAGGGGAGAGGTGGGTGCTGCTACCTTTCTACAACAGCAAAATGCCATTTTGCAAAAGGGATCGGAGCGTATGAAAAAACCCCGACGGCCGGTATGTTTCTTAAAGGTTTAGAGCGGCCGCCTTCTTTGCTCATAGACTGTAGTGGATTATTTTTTGTAGTTGCATCATCTTCCTTACCTCTTAGTTAAAATACTGGGGTTGATGGTCACTAAGTGCGTCTTGCTTCCCACATCTTTAGTTCTACTCAACGGAGGCAGGTTAAATCTGGGTGGGGGGAGCAAACGGAAAAGAGGCGCAGAGATGGTTAAACTCAAGCAAACGCATTACAGGTAGTCCTCGACTTACGACCGCAGCTGAGCCCAGAGTTGCCAAATGAGAAATTTGTAAAGTTTTACAACTTTTCTTGCCCCCATTTTGTTAAGCGAATCACTGCGGGTGTTAAATTAAGTGAATCCGGCTTGCCTTTGGTTGTCAAAGTCAAAAGGGGATCGCATGACCCCGGGACACTACAACAGTCAAAAATGAATAGGTTGGTTGGTTGGTTGGTTGGTTGGTTGGTTGGTTGGTTGGTTGGTTGGTTGGTTGGTTGGTTGGTTGGTTGGTTGGTTGGTTGGTTGGATGGATGGATGGATGGATGGATGGATGGATGGATGGATGGATGGATGGATGGATGGATGGATATCATAGATAGTAGATAGATAGATAGATAGATAGATAGATAGATAGATAGATAGATAGATAGATAGATAGATAGATAGATAGGACATAGATAGCATAGATAGATAGACAGACAGACAGACAGACAGGATAGATAGAAGATAGATAGATAGATAGATAGATAGATAGATAGATAGATAGATAGATAGATAGATAGATAGAGAGAGAGCATAGAAGCGCTCTGAGCTTTTGGTAGGACCGTTTTTCGAGCCTTTGTGCGTGCCCTGCCCTTGCCTGCATCCAAAATGGGTCGCCTAGCGACTCCTGGGAGGGAAGTAGCAGGGTGGGTGGGGCCAGCCAGGAGTGGGATTTCGGGGTTCTCTGAAGTGCACAGAAGCTTAGCTAGAGGTTCTCCCGAATCCCTGTGAATCCCCAGCAGCGACCCTGACTGAGGAGGAGTTTTATACCCATAAGATTCCCAAATAAGCGATGGTTTTAATTGCAAAAATACTAGAAATTAGGTTTAATAGAGAAAGGAAGGAGGAGGAGGAGGGGAAAAGAGGAGGAGGAAGGGGAGGGGAAGAGGGAGGGGAGGAAGCGAAAAAGAAAGAGAAAGGGAAGGACAAGGAATAAAAGGAGGGGAAGGGCAGAAGAAGGAAAAGAAGGAGAAGGTGAAGGAGAAAGGGAAGGGAAAAGAGGAGGAGGAGGGGAAAGGAAGAAGAGGGAGGAGAAAAGAAATAGAAGGAGAAGGGGAAGGGAATAGAAGAGAAGGAAGGGGAGGGGAAGAGGAAGGAGGGGAAAGGGGAGGGAAGGAAAATGGAGGGGAGAGAAATAGAAGGAGAAAGGGAAGGGAAGCTAGAGGAGGAGAGGGAGGAAAGGAGAAGGGAAAGAAGGTAAAGGGGAAGAGAGAGGGAAGGAGACAGAAAAAGAAAGAAAAGGGGAAAAGAGGGAGGAGGAAAAGGGGCTGGGCAAGGAAAGAGGGATGCAGACAAAGAAAAAGAAAAAAGAAACGAGGAAGCATAGTGGCAGCAGGAGGGAGAGAAAGGGATAAGTGGAATGGAGGAGAAGGAGAAAGGGAAAGAAGAAGGAAAAGAGAGAGGAGGGAGAGGGGCTGGGGAAGGAAAACGACACGAAAGAAGAAAAACAAAACGAGAGAAGAAAAACAAAAGGAAATGGAAGAGGGGAGGGACAGGGAGAGAGAAAGAGAAGGGGAAGCAGGAGAAAAGAAAGATGAAGGAGAAGATAGGAAAATGAAAAAACTGTTACTTCAATAAACCAAGACTATAAAGATTTCCAGGGTTCCTTATGACCCCCATCCCTTTAACCCAAGCTCCCCCCTCAAAAAGAAGAAACAGGTTCCCCCAACGAGGTTAGCCAAATTGTTTCCTGGGTTATCCCCACTGTGTTGGAAATGTGGAAGAAAGGATGGCACAATTCTACCATATTTGGTGGTCCTGTATTGAGGCCACAAAATACTGGAGAAAGATTCAAAACTGGCTAAAAGATGTTACCGGGGCAAGTATGGAATGGAAACCCGAGACTTTTTTACTAAGCATAAAACCAGAAAACATGAGTAAATCTATATGGCATTTGAGCCTACATATAATTGTGGCCGCAAGAATAACCTATGCCGCAATTTTGGAAATCTACTACCATACCATCGGAAGATGCCATAATTAAAAAAGATATATGAGTGTGGAGAAATGGACAGAACGACAGGTTGGCTGAGGGACAAAGGAGAAACGGAGTATTATCTTAGCTGGAATCTATGCAGAGGTGGGTTCCTATCGGTTCGCACCAGTTCGGTAGAACCGGTTCGTCAAATCTACCGAACCGGTTACAAGAGGTTCCACCAGTGGACCCGGAAAGCAGGCCACACCTACAGAAGAGGTTCCAAATTTTTTTGAAACCCACCACTGAACCTATGGTATATGTGGGCGACAAAGAGAACAGCAGGGACTTAAAACTGGGAAAGTTAAATAGCAGCTGTTAACAATGGGAACTAAAAGTGAACATGGGTGTTGTAATAGATCCCTGAACTTTGTAATGAGAAGATGCTGCTTAGAGACTAAACAATGAGGAAGAAAAAAATGTTGGGCTGTCATGCCGGGGAGGAGGGGAGGGTTTGTATGTTTAAAGCTGTATTTGTATGTCTTATTAAAAATAATGTATAACCAATAAAGATAATTTTTAAAAAAAGAAGAAGAAGAAGGAAGAAACAGCTACCTGATGACAAAATTAGCCTGGTCGATTAGTTGTCCACACTTGCTATCATGCAGGATACCACCGTTGCCAACGACAGCACATTTGCTATACCGGGTATCTGCCAAAGGAAATCTCTAGAGGGGCCATCGGGAAGGAAGATGAAAAAAAAGAGATTGAAAATGCACGTAGAAACAGCTGAATGCAAAAAAATGTTTACACGAACTGGACTTTTAATTCATCCTTCAAATAGACTCGACGGCAAATCAGGGGCCTTTAGCAAGGATTCACTTCAAATGATTTATTTTGTTACCTTTATCCAAAGGGAAGGGACTTTGTGATAGGTCAGCATCAGGGCAATCTGAGAGCTCCGAGGGGGAAGATGGAATGGAGCTGTCAGAGAGACACCGAGGCGAAGCCTGGGTTGTCCGTCTTCCCTCAGATGGAGAGTCAACAGCCCTCAGGTCTGGAGGTGGCTGATGAGGAAGAGGAACAGCTGGGACCAGTGCCTGACGCATGGATGCGCAGAAGGCATCCGCATCCCGTTTTCAGCCTCCGTACGCCTCATTTTCAGCCTCCACACACCCCATTTTCCACCCGTTCCGGGCGACAGGGATTGGAATGGGTGGAAAATGGGGCACACAGAGGCCTAAACTGGGCGCATGGAGGTGGCAATAGACAATGGCAATCCCTGCAGCCTGAAACAGCTAGTGGTTGGGAGGCCAATCCAACCAACAATCAGCTGCTTGTGCTAATCAAGCTGTGCTGAAGCTGAAACTGAAACAAGCTGTTTGCTGTTTGCTGCAAGGAGGCAATTTGCTGAAAGGCAGAGGCCAAAGGGCTGGCTGGTAAGCAGGACTACATTCAATGTATATGACACAGCCAAATTTTCACCCTCTTTTATGGGGGAAAACGTGTGTCTTATACTCCGAAAAATATGGTATATAGCATGTGAAGGATGTGTGCTTGTGTTTTTATTTTTATAGTTATAATGTACACTGAAGATGGCATTTAATTTTGCTCTACAGTGTGCAATGACAATAAAGTAAAGTAAACTAAACTAAATGTGAGAAATGGTCATAAGTCACTTTTTTCAGTGCTTTTGTTAACTTCAAACGGTCACGAAACAAATGGTTGCAACTCGAGGACTTTGTAAGGTCTCTCGGATAACAAGAAAAAAGACACACGGTCAAATCATATCTAGGAAAGTGTAATTCCTCAAGTTGCAAAACAAAAAGAGTTTGGATGGAAACTAATTGAGGAGAGAACCAACCTAGAACTAAGAAGAAATTCCTTAAACAATTCATTAGGGGGTCGGGTTGCCTCCAGAAGTTGCGGGTACGCCAACACCGGAGTTTTTAAAGAAGAGTTTGAACAGCTATTTGTCCAGAATGGTACAGGGCACAGGCAGTGGTGTGGTTCAAACATTTTTACTGCTGGTTCTGTGGGCGTGGCTTGGAAGGCATTGCCTGAAGGTGGGTGTAGCTTGGTGGGTGTGGCAGGGGAAGGATACTGTAAAATCTCCATTCCCTCCCCACTCCAGGGGAAGGTTACTGCAAAATCCCCATTTCTTCCAATCAGCTGAGACTCGTGAAGCAGAGAATAGATGGAGGGGGGCAGGGCCAGCCAGAGGTGGTATTTATCGGTTCTCCGAACTACTCAAAATTTCCGCTACCGGTTCTCTGAACTGATCAGAACCTGATGAATACCATCTCTGGTCACAGGTGTCAAACTCAAGGCCCGTAAACTGGATCTGGCCCACAGGATGCTTAGATCTGGCCCATGGGGCTGCCCTGGAAATAGCAAAGGACCAGCCCATGAAACAAAGCTCCCTTTTCGCTGGCAGAGGGCTGCATGAGGCCATCACAGTCAAAAATGGAGCTCAGAAGGGGAGGGGTTCGCTGACAGAGGGCTGCAGGAGACCGTCACAGAACAGCCGGAAAAAAATCGAGCTGGCCACCCCCACCTTGGCCACGGCCACCCCCAGTCCTCTGAGGTCAAACACAACCCTGATACAGCCCTCAATGAAATCAAGTTTGACACGCCTGGTATAGGGTCTCCTGCTTGAGCAGGGGGGATGAACTAGAAGACCTCCAAGGTCCCTTCCAACTCTTATTATAGGTAGTCCTCAACTTACAATCCCAATTGAGACCAAACTTTTTGGTGCCAACGGAAATCATTTTGGGCAATGTTGTCCCATTTTCCGATCTTGCCATAGTTGTTAAGTCAATCGCCACAGATTTTTTTCCCCCAGCGCTGTCGTCACTTTGTTGCAACAGTCACTAAATGAACTGTTGTAAGTCGAGGACTGCCTGTATTCTGTAAACTCTGCCTGCCCCCATTGGTTTCTTTTCCACCAAAACCCGAAGAACGCATCTTCTCTTACCTTCAATAGAACACTTCTCAGCTCGGCATCCGCAGTTATATTGGAATATATGTCACCATCTAAATTGATGATGGATCCCAGCGGCGTGTTTTCCTTGGTTACCACCAGCCGTTCAGAAGCATTGCAACACTGACCTAGCTCTTTCCTGAAAGAAGGCATCAGCGGGGGTTAACTTGCAAAGGGAACATCCAGGGGCATTGTGTGGAAGCTTCATCATTGGAGGCTTTCAAGAAGAGACTGGACTGCCATCTGTCAAATATAGTGTACGGTCTCCTGCTTAGGTGGGTGTAGGGATTTGGACCAGATGACCTACAAGGTCCCTTCCAACTCTGTTAATCTATCTGTCTAGAATAGGCAAAAAAGTCAATGCAATTCTAAATTGCACTAACGGGGGAATAGGAATAGCATAAAATAGAATAAAATAGAGTATAGAGAAGAGAAGAGTAGAGTAGAGTAGAGTAGAGTAAAGTAGAGTAGTATAGGAAAGGGAATAGAATAGGAAAGAGAGTAGAGTAGAGTAGAGTAGCATAGAACAGAAACGAAACAGAAAAGAATAGGAAAAGGAATAGAATAGGAAATCGAATAGAAAAGAATAGAGTAGATAGAGTAGAGTAGAGTAGAGTAGATTAGTATAGGAAAGGGAATAGAATAGAATAAAATATGAAAGGAAAGGGAATAGGAAAGGGAATAGAATAGAGTAGAGTAGAATAAAATATAGATTAGATTAGAGTAGAGTAGAGTAGAGTAGAATAGAATAGAGTATAGAAGAGAGTATAGAAGAGAGTAGAGTAAAATAGAGTAGAGTAGAGAAGTATAGGAAAGGGAATAGAATAGAATAGGAAAGGGAATAGGAAAGGAAATAGGGTAGGGTAGAATAGAATAGAATAGAATAGAATAGAATATGAAAGGAAAGGGAATAGGAAAGGAAAAGAGTAGAGTAGAATAAAATATAGGTTAGATTAGAGTAGAATAGAACAGAATGGAATAGAATAGAGTATAGAAGAGAGTAGAGTAGAGTAGAATAGAGTAGAGTAGTATAGGAAAGAGAATAGAATAGGAAAGGGAATAAGAAAGGAAATAGGGTAGGGTAGGGTAGAATAGAGTAGAATAGAATAGAATAGAATATGAAAGGAAAGGGAATAGGAAAGGGAATAGAGTAGAGTAGAGTAGAATAAAATAGAGTATAGATGACATTAGAGTAGAATAGAATAGAATAGAATAGAATAGAATAGAATAGAGTATAGAAGAGAGTAGAGTAGAAGAGAGTAGAGTAGAATAGAGTAGAGTAGTATAGGAAAGGGAATAGAATAGAATAGGAAAGGGAATAAGAAAGGAAATAAGAAGGGTAGGGTAGGGTAGGGTAGGGTAGGGTAGGGTACAGTAGAGTAGAATAGAATAGAATAGAATATGAAAGGAAAGGGAATAGGAAAGGGAATAGAGTAGAGTAGAGTAGAATAAAATAGAGTATAGATGACATTAGAGTAGAATAGAATAGAATATAGAAGAGAGTAGAGTAGAATAGAGTAGAGTAGTATAGGAAAGGGAATAGAATAGAATAGAATAGGAAAGGGAATAGGAAAGGAAATAGAGTAGGGTAGGGTAGGGTAGAGTAGGGTAGGGTAGGGTAGGGTAGAGTAGAGTAGAGTAGAATAGAACAGAACAGAACAGAACAGAACAGAACAGAACAGAAACGAAATGGAACAGAATAGGAAAAGGAATAGAATAGGAAAGGGAATAGAAAAGAATAGAGTAGAGTAAAGTAGAGTAGAGTAGAGTAGGAAAAGGAGTAGAGTAGAATAAATTTTATTGTCACTTTGTATGTACACTAATCAGCATACATTAAAATGAAATTTCATTGCATATAGCTCTCATAGAATCACTACCTCCAATATACACTACATACATAAACATGACAAAATACATACATACATATATACATACATACATATGTATATAGCCACATATAGTATTATTGACTCAAGCTCACATGGGGTACTAGTCCGACTCTATAAAACCTCAGTAAGGCCAGGCCTAGAATACTGCATCCAGTTTTGATCACCACACCATGAAATTGGTAGAGACACCTCTTCTGAACTATCACAAATAACCTTTTATAAAGAGTTTTGGGGGAAGTAACTGGGGTTCATAAAACACATAATTCATCATCAGGCTATTTCTGCTGACTGCAGGTGGCTAGTAATTCAGCAGTTAGAATCTCATTGGCTCAAATTTGACTCAGCCTTTCATCCTTCCAAGGTGGGTAAAATGAGGACCCAGATTGTTGGGGGCAATATGCTAACCCTATAGACCGTTTACAGAGAGCTGTAAAGCACTGTGAAGCGGTATATACCGTGTTTCCCCAAAAATAAGACAGGGTCTTATTTTCTTTTGACCCCCAAAATAAGTGCTTGACCTTATTTTCGGGGAGGTCTTATTATTTTTGAGGTGCAGGAGGCGGTGAGTGTGGTCACCTCATGGCTGCTGCTGTGTTGCAATATTTTCAGGGAGGACTTATTTTAGCACATGTGCTCAAAAGCCCAACTGGCTTGTTATCCGGAGAGGTCTTCTTTTGGGGGAAAACAGGCTAAATCTAAGTGCTAATGCTATTGCTGTCACCATTCTCTTAACACAGCTAGTCCTCGACTTCTGACCACAACGGGGACCAAAATTTCCATTGTTAAGCAAGGCAATTTTTTTTTTATCACGTGGCCATGGGAACACTGTCACAGTTGTATATACCAGGACCGGTCATAAGTCACCATTTGAGTGCTGTTATAACTTCAAACAGTCGTTAAGCGAATGGTTATTAGGGCTACGTGTAATAAACCTGCCCTATGCTTAAAGTAATTGAAGGGCAGTCTGGTTGTCACCTCAAGCTTCTTGTGCTTTGCTGATATGTGCTGGCAGTCTGCCATGAACTATGGAGAAGCGGGACAAAAGGGGAAATGCTTGGGAAACCGAAAGTAGGTGCTGTGCCTTCTCCAGAAGCTGCTTCAAGGTCGCCCAGCTGGAAGAAGGACGAAGCAGCATACCAGAATACGCTTGAACTGACCCAGAGATGGGTTCCTACCGGTACAGACTGGTTCAACCGAACAGATAGTAACTCGATCAGACATGTGACCGTACTGGTTCTATGCTGGGTACCGCCATCTTTATTTTCTGTTCTGCACATGGGCAGAACAATCTTCATTGAAAAAAAATGTAATTCCCCCCCCCCCTTTTTAATGGTGTGCGAATTCACAGATCTTTTTTAAGTGTAAAGGCACACACGTGCGGAGTGTACGTCTGGTGTGCACACGAGTGAAGCACACGCAAATTTTTTTGGGCACCGAACCGGTAGTAATGCCGTCAAGAACCTACTCGTGAACTGACTGTAAGGAAAACAGCCAGCAAGATTTTAATTGGTTACTTTGAGAAATGAAAGACAGTTGAGGAGAGAGGAGTGGTACAACACAGGAATTTGGGCGTGCGAATCTCAGTTCTGGCTATGCATTACTGCAATACATTTGATCTCTAATAAAAAATATACCTTTCTCAGGAAATGGAGCCAAGCATCATTTCCTATTTTAGAGTCTTAAGTGTGTGTCAGGTTTGACAGGCAGGCAATCCGATACCTTCTCGAGCTGGTGATATGGGTGAACCATTAGCATTATTATCTCGATCCTTTCCAGTCAGGCTTCAGACCTGGCTGCAGCACAGAAACCGCTTTGGTCGTGTTGACCGATGATCTTTGGAGAGCCAGGGATGGAGGCCACGCCTCCATCCTGGTGCTCCTTGACCTCTCAGCGGCTTTCAATACCATCGACCATGGTATCCTTCTGCGACGACTGCGGGAGGTGGGGGTGGGAGGCGCTGTTCTACAGTGGTTCTCCTCCTACCTCTCGGACAGGTCGCAGTTGGTGTTAGTTGGGGAGCAGAGATCGACCCCTAGGCCCCTAACGTATGGGGTGCTGCAGGGTTCGGTCCTGTCCCCCTTACTTTTCAACATCTACATGAAATCGCTGGGTGAGATCATTCGACGGCACGGGATAAAATACCACCAATATGCGGACGATACCCAGTTGTATCTGTCCGCACCGTGCCAACTCAACGAAGCGATGGATGTGATGAGCCAGGGTCTGGAGGCTGTTAAAGACTGGATGGGGGTCAACAAGCTTGTGCTCAATCCAGAAAAGACCGAGTGGCTGCTGTGTTTCCCTCCCGCGAATTGGCCAAGTGTTTCATCTCTCAGGCTGGAGGGTCACATTATACGCCCCTCAGACAGGGTTTGCAACTTGGGAGTCCTCCTGGACCCACAACTGACCTTCGAACATCATTTGTCAGCTGTGACCAGGGGGGCATTTGCCCAGGTTCGCCTGGTACACCAGTTGCGTCCCTACCTGAACCGGGAGGCCCTCACAACAGTCACTCGTGCCCTTGTGACCTCTAGGCTGGAATACTGCAATGTGCTCTACATGGGGCTGCCCTTGAAGAGCATTCGGCGACTTCAGCTAGTCCAGAATGCGGCCGCGCGAGCGATTGTGGGTGCACCTCGTTTCACCCACGTTACACCTATCCTCCGCGAGCTGCACTGGCTGCCTGTCGATCTCCGGGTGCGCTTCAAGGTGCTACTTATCACCTATAAAGCCCTTCATGGTAGTGGGCCTGGGTATTTGAGAGACCGCCTACTGCCAATTACCTCCACTAGACCGATACAATCGCATCGATTAGGCCTCCTCCGAATTCCATCTACTAGCCAGTGCAAACTGGCAACTACCCGGAGGAGAGCCTTCTCGGTGGCTGCTCCGACCCTCTGGAACGAACTCCCCATGGAGATTCGGACCCTCACCACCCTCCAATCCTTCCGCACCGCTTTGAAGATCTGGCTGTCCCGGCTGGCCTGGGGTTAAGATTCCAACCCCACCCGAATTGTGTGACTGTTGTGCTCTCTTTTAATATGTTGTATTGTTTCCATATTGGAATACTGTTTGTCTTTCCCCCCCCTCCTTTTTTGAATTGTGAGCCGCCCTGAGTCCCCCCAGGGAAAAGGGCGGCATACAAATAAAGGAAATTCAAATTCAAATTCAAATTATTACCTATATTGTCTAACTGCTGTCGCATTGGGTTTCCAAGGACACTCCTGTATAAGCTTCAGCTGCCGCCTTATCACCTTCTCCTTGGACAGTTTTTCAGGCTTAATTAATGGTTCCTGAACTTCAACACTATTATCAAAACAGAAAGAAGAAAACGTTTTTCTCCCGGGAATTTTTGAACAGAACATCCCTTCCCAGACTTGCCAGAACGGCAATACATTTGGGATCCAGCCAGAGGTGAGATTGAAAAATGCTACCAAAAGGTTCTCCGTCCAGTTTCTGGGTGGGCGTGGCCATGGTGGCCATGGCCTACAAAGCCTCCTGCACCATGGTCGGGCTTTCCTCCAGCCTCCAGCGCTTGAAAATGGCCTCCCCCGGGCTCTGGAGGCGCTCAGGAGGTGCTCAGGAGGCCGGAAACAGGTCCATTTTTGGACTTCCGGTACTACTGGTAGCAGAGGTGAGTTCCTACCAGTTCGCACCAGTTCGGTAGAACCGGTTCATCAAATCTACCGAACCGGTTAGAATAGCAATAGCAGTTAGACTTATATACCGCTTCATAGGGCTTTCAGCCCTCTCTAAGCGATTTACAGAGTCAGCATATTGCCCCCAACAACAATCTGGCTCCTCATTTTACCCACCTCGGAAGGATGGAAGGCTGAATCAACCCTGAGCCAGTGAGATTTGAACAGCTGAACTGCAGAACTGCAGTCAGCTGAAGTAGCCTGCAGTGCTGCATTTAACCACTGCGCCACCTCGGCTCTTATAAGAAGAGGTTCCACCAGTGGACCCGGAAAGCAGGCCACACCTACAGAAGAGGTTCCAAAAAAATTTTAAACCCACCACACACACACACACACACACACACACACACAGACTCACACAGAGAGAGAAAGAGAGAGAAAGCAAGAAAGAAATATAGAAAAAAAGAAAAAAAAAAGAAAAAGTGAGAGAGAAATGAAAGAAAAAAAGGAAAAAGGGACAGAGAGACAAAAGGAAGGAGATAGAGAGGGAGAGAAAGAAAACACATGTCCGGCAAGCCAGTCCCACCAGGTCACATGTCTGGCAAGCCACTCCCACAAAGGAGACCACACCCACAAAGTAGAAATTTTTTTGAAACCCATCACTGACCGGTAGGCCCGTTTTTCGCCTTCCCCAGGCTCCGGAGACTTTCCTCGAGCCTCTGGGAGGGTGAAACGGCCTCCTGTGGGATCCAGAGGACATCCGGAGGCCGGGAAAGGGCCCGTTTCTGGACTTCTGGGAAACCCGTTTTTCGCACTCCCAGAGTGCGAGCCTGGCACTTAACTAGCATGATGCGTGGCTGCGTGGAGACTCCTGGGAGGGGTGGGATGGGTGGGGCCAGCCAGTTCTTGAAACAACCGGTTCTGCGAGATGTAAAGCTAACATCCGAACCGGTGCGAACAGGCTGAATCTCACCCCTGGATCTAGCGTCCCCAATCCCGACCTTCAAATGTCAATCTAG